>NW_015172189.1:11986-15687 GCF_001447785.1 Gekko japonicus | reverse complement strand
GCCACACCCCCTGACATCACCGGAAGTGTGTCATAAGGCCACACCCCCTGACATCACCGGAAGTGTGTCATAAGGCCACACCCCCTGACATCACCGGAAGTGTGTCATAAGGCCACACACCTCACCCACAAAGGTCCCGGCGGTGGACCTGCAAGGCCGGCAGGAGTGCGAGGAAGCCCCGTGAAGGCCCTCCCTGGCCCCAGGCAGGCAGGGGTGGGGAGAGGCAGGGAGGAAGCAACTTACCCTCCCTCTTCTCCTGCCTCCTCCTGGCTGAATGAGGGCCGGAAGCAGGGCGGCTGGAAGCAGGGGGCGGGGCTTCGTCATGTGCCCCGCCCCCCATACCTCACCCGGGGGAACTGCGATCCCCCGCGATCCCCCCCAAAATGACCTCTGGATGCATGGGAGGCTGACAAAGAGAACTGTTTCTCCCTCTCCCAAAATACTAGAACTCCAGGGCATCCGATGAAGCCGATGGGCAGTAGGTTCAGGATGGACAAAAGGAAATACCACTTTACACCGACGGATTAAAACTGTCAGCAAGCTGCCAAAGGTTCCTTCTGGTTCTATGTGTTTCTATACTGTACTATAATGTAATCCGGCATTACACCAATCTCTGCCCTGACCCCCCCCCCTGTAGAGATCCACTCATGTAATCATGCGCACATATTCATAGCAACTGCACTCCTGCTTGTCTACGCCAGCTCTGTCTGCTGTAACGTTATCTGTTCCAAGGTCGCAGGTGGTTCAGAGGAGAAGTTAACTTTGCTTTGCTTTGATTTTAACGAGTAGAATCTGTGAGAAACGTTCTGTAGTGATAATACAATTGCCGTCGCGTTCCCAGGAGTTTGGGCGCGTAAGACTGTCTTTTGGGCGCGAGCGGGAGACCTGCTTATTGGCTGTATCGATTATGAATTTGCTTTAGCCTTCCTGACTCATAGTACTAGCGTTATTCTGAACAGTGATTCTGTTCAGTGACTCATGGCTTCAATAAAGTAATCCTTTTCTACAAGTGTCTATTGGAAAACGCAACAGTGGCCACAGGATTGGAAAAGGTCAGTATACATTCCAATCCCAAAGAAGGGCAATGCCAAGGAATGTTCAAACTATCGCACAATTGCACTCATATCACACGCTAGCAAGGTCATGCTCAAGATCCTACAAGCTAGGCTTCAACAGTACGTGGATAGAGAACTACCAGAAGTACAAGCTGGGTTTCGAAGAGGTAGAGGAACTAGAGATCAAATTGCCAACATTCGCTGGATTATGGAGAAAGCAAGAGAGTACCAGAAAAATATCTACTTCTGCTTCATTGACTATGCTAAAGCTTTTGACTGTGTGGATCACAACAAACTATGGCAGGTCCTTAAAGAGATGGGAGTACCAGACCACCTCACATGTCTCTTGAGAAACCTGTATAAGGGCCAAGAAGCGACAGTTAGAACCGGATATGGAACAACTGATTGGTTCAGCATAGGAAAAGGAGTACGACAAGGATGTATATTGTCACCTTGCTTATTTAATATATATGCAGAGTACATCATGCGAAATGCTGGCCTGGATGAATCACAAGCGGGAATTAAGATTGCTGGGGAAAAGATCAACAACCTCAGATATGCAGACGATACCACTCTAATGGCAGAAAGTGAAGAGGACCTAAAGAGCCTCTTGCTCAGGGTAAAAGAGGAGAGCGCAAAAGTGGGCTTGAAGCTCAACATCAAAAAAACTAAGATCATGGCATCCGGCCCCATCACTCCTTGGCAAATAGAAGGGGAAGTCGTGGAAGTAGTGACAGACTTCACGTTCCTGGGATCCCAGATCACCGCAGACTGTGACAGCAGCCATGAAATTAAAAGATTTCCTTGGGAGGAAAGTGATGGCGAACCTAAACAGCATGATAAAAAGTAGAGACATCACCCTGCCAACAAAAGTCCGCATGGTCAAAGCAATGGTATTCCCAGTAGTCATGTATGGCTGTGAGAGTTGGACTATAAGGAAGGCCGAGCGCCGAAGAATAGATTCTTTTGAACTATGGTGCTGGAGGAGACTCTTGAGAGTCCCTTGGACTGCAAGAAGAACAAATCAGTCAATCCTCAAAGAAATCAACCCTGACTGTTCCCTGGAAGGCCAGATAATGAAACTGAAGCTCAAATACTTTGGCCACCAAATGAGAAGGGAGCACTCCCTGGAGAAGACCCTGATGCTGGGAAAGATTGAAGGTCAAAGAAGACGGGGACGGCAAAGGATGAGATGGTTAGACAGTGTCATCGATGCAACGAACATGAAGTTGAGCCAACTTCAGAGGACGGTGGAAGACCAGAGGGCCTGGTGGGAGCTGGTCCATGGGGTCACAAAGAGTCGGACTCGACTGTGCGACTGAACAACAACAACAACAATCCATCCATCATGTGCGCAGCGCACTTGCTAAATGGCACCTGGGACGTTCAGTGTTATTATCAGCTCATTCCGCCTCCCATTTCTGATGCTGCTATGTACATTTCTGCCTTCCCAGGAGCCGAGTGCAAATATATTTCTGGCTCTAAATGATTTGGGAATATGGACACTGAGCGTGAGTCCCAGCAGTGGCTGCATTGCAGGCGGATGGAAGGACGCGTGAAGCACTTAAGAGATCCCCCTGGGAACTGGGGGGGGGGGTTTACAGACGTGCTGCAAGCAAGCAGGCTCACGCCTCTGCATTACACACTGTGGCGTTCGTTTAATACTCGGTAAGGATCTCGCACAATGAAGCCGCGCTGGCACTCTGCTCGCATAGCCAAGTCTCTTTGCTGAAAACACTCCCTTGCATAGCTGTGCCATATCGGTCCAAAGACCTTGCCAAAGGTACATGTTGCTCACCCGGCCTCCACGCGTTTGTCCCAGTCAGCAGCTCGAGATCCATTACGGACGCACAGCGGCAAGATCATCGGGGCAGAAGGGAGCTTCAAATCTCCGGCAACAGGCCAGAGGAGAGGAAACCCTTTAGCGTCCCATGGCTGGGGGACCAATACAAGGGCCCCGGGGGAGTGTGTACAGTCACACCCCCTCCCGACCACTGGCATGCAGATCACGTCCCTGGTTGCTCTCCAGGGACGCAGCCACCATTGAGAGACCAAAAAACGGAAGTCAGCCAATAGTCAATCTCGAGGTCACATCATTAAGAATAAAACCTCCCCCTTATTGGTGGGAAGTATCTACTCTACACCTAATTGGTTCTGTGCTAAACTTGCTATTATTCGCTAACAGAAACTTCAGCGTAACCCTTTCATGACTGAAGGGATGACGTTTGCAAAACCCAGCACTAAGGAATGAGTAGCCAATGCATGACGGGTGTAGAGGAGTCTATGTTTTGTTCTATCTTAAAACATTTTATCCTGCTTATCCCCAAAGGGCTCCTGGCAGGTAACAACAACAGAAATCAAATAATTACATCAAAAGAATCTAAATGAAACTCTGTAGATAAGACAAACCCATTCCACCCCACCCAATAAAGTATTTACAAGCAAACAATGCTCTTTGCCAGAAAGGAAACGTGTGATCAATGTTACTAAACAGCAGTATCGATGATTTCTTTCTTGGGGTTTAATACATTGTACCTCCTCTCCCTCTTCTGCTGGTTTAACTTTGGGCTGCCCAGCCACTTCCTATTCTCTCTCTCTCTCTCTCTCTCTCTCTCTCTCTCTCTCTCTCTCCCTCTCTCTCTCTCT
>NW_015172189.1:0-11620 GCF_001447785.1 Gekko japonicus | reverse complement strand
TTCTTCTTCTTCTTCTTCTTCTTCTTCTTCTTCTTCTTCTTCTTCTTCTTCTTCTTCTTCTTCTTCTTCTTCTTCTTCTTCTTCTTCTTCTTCTTCTTCTTCGAAGGGTTATTGTAAACTAAGGATTCCCAACATGGCACCTGCCAACACCTTTTCTGGTGCCCGGCCAAGTGTTTTCAGAAAGGGGCAGGACCACATGGGCCTTTTGCCCTGCAAGGGTTCTGATTGGCTATTGGAGATTTGATTGACTGCAGATCTTTTTTTTTTAAAAAAAATGTTGCTTGGGCAGCAGCTGCCACCATTGCACACGGATCTTCGCTGTGTGACTACAGGTATGCAGTGGCAGCTATTGCACAGCTGGGCCCGCCTCTGGTGGCAGCCATTTTGCTGCGGTACCCACCAATCTGTGCCAGAATTCCAAAGATACTCCAGGCTCAAAAAGGTTGAGGTATATCCCAATGTAAACTGTGTGTACATAATAAAATCCAAACTTCTCTTCTGGAAACCTTCATCCCTTACTGCATTGTATCTGGCTGTTCATACGATGGAAAGCTTAACAAATGTCAAACCTGCTAGACCTGAAAGGGCTCCAGATTCATTGGAACCTCACTGTCTGCAGGCTGGTGCCATGAGAGCTGGGTGACTCTTTAGAGTGATATAGGCTTTTCTTTCTACTGGCTTTGGCAAAGGAAATTTTCAAAACGAGTCAGCCAGCTGATATTTGGTTTCAGAAGGACTGCAGCCTTGCCTGAAGTCAACCCACGAGAGGCGTCTTCAGACAACCCCCCCCCAAAATACAAGTTCTTTTCATCTGCAATCAGTGTTCCCTCTAAGCCGAGTAGGTGTGAGCTAGCTCACAGCTCTTTAGCCTCCAGCTCACACATTTTTGTCTTAGCTCAGGAAGGAGGGCTCCAGAGCAAACTAATTTATGCATCAGCCAAATCGCTCACTCACAGCTTTAATGCCAGTAGCTCACAAAGTAGGACTTTTGCTCACAAGACTCCACAGCTTAGAGGGAGCATTGCCTGTTCAATTGAGGGATCCTGTTTCATCTTTTCTTCTTGTTTTTTGATCTGGTCTTGGATCTGAAGATATTTTTTCTGACTTCTGCTTCCTGATGTATGCTGATTCTCTGATCATCCATCCTCTGGCAAAGGCTTTAACGGCGTCCCATACAGTCTTGATAGAGACTCCTGGTTGAACATTCTGTTGAAAACAAATATTTGAAATTATTTTTTAGATTCTCTTACAAACTGGTCATTCTTTAAAATGGAAGTATCCAATGTCCATCTATTTCTTTTAGGAGTGTCTTGTATTTCAAGAGTGATTGGGTTATGATCTGGAAAGGTTGCTGGTAGAATTTCCACTTCTAATAAATCATTTATCATTGTGGTAGAAGTCCAACACATATAGAAGACGAAGAAGAAGAAGAAGAAGAGATTGGATTTATAAGCCCTTCACTACCCAAAGGAGTCTCAGAGCGTCTTACAAACTCCTTTCCCTTTCCCTTCTGTGAGGTGGGTGGGGCTGAGAGAGCTCTGACACAAACTGCTCTTGTTCAAGGACAGCTGTGTCAGAGCTTGTGACTGACCCAAGGTCACATCAGCAGGTGCAAGTGGAGGAGTGGGGACTCAAACCCGGTTCTCCCAGATTAGAGTCCGCGCACTTAACCACTACACCAAACTGGCTCTATTCTTGACCAAGAGTTATGCCTTGCTGAGTAATACAATAATAGAGAATATACAATAATAGAGAATCTGTTAGAGAATCTATAAGTTAGCACGGTGTGGTTTAGTTTTGTTTTACACAATCTTGCCCGTGCACTCCTTTGGTTTACCCAGGGCTTTTTTTGTAGAAAATGCCCAGCAGGAACTCATTAGCATAATAGGCCATACCCAACACCAGGAACACATTAGCATATTAGGCCACACCCATGACAGCACAGCTCATTAGCACATTAGGCCGCACCCCCATGTTACCAGAAGTGTGGTTATCCAGCCACACCCACCTTTCCCTTCTTATTCTGTTGACCTTGTTTGTTGTCAAAACCCAGGGCCTTTTTGTGTAGCAGGAACTCCTTTGCATGTTAGGCCACACACCCCGAATGTAGCCAATCCTAATGAGTTCCTGCTGTTGGGTGTGGCCTATTATGCTAATGAGTTCCTGCTGGGTGTGGCCAACTTGGGAGCCAGCCGGAACTCCGTTCCTGCCCCAAAATAGCCCTGGGTTTACCCAACCTCCAGGTGGTGGCTGGAGAACTCCTGATATGACAGCTGATCTCCAGGCGACCGAGATCAGTTCTCCTGGAGAAAATGGCTGCTTCGGAAGGTGGACTCTGTGGCATTATTACCCTACTGTGGTCCCTCCCCTCCCCAAACCCTGGCCTCCTCAGGCTCCACCCCCCCCAATCTCCTTGTATTTCCCAACTTTGAGACAGGTACAACAGAGCCCTGTCCTGAATAACCCAGGCTGCCTTGATCTCATCAGATCTTAGAAGCAAAACAGGTTCAGCCCTGGTTAATACTTGGATGGGAGGACATCAAGGAAGTCATAAGAACATTGAGAGCCCGTTTGTTGTAGTGGTTAAGTGCACGGACTCTAATCTGCGGGAGCCGGGATTGATCCCCCACTCCTCCACTTGCAGCTGCTGGGTGACCTTGGGCAAGCCGTAGTTCTGATAAGAGCTGTCCTTGAAAAAGAGCAGTTTCTGTCAGAGCTCTCTCAGCCCCGCCTACCTCACAGGGTGCCTGTTGCGGGGAGGGGAAGGGGAAGGAGTTTGTAAGCCGCTCTGAGACTCTGCTTAGCTTCTGAGATCTGACAAGAGGGGCATAGAGAGCCAGTTTGGTGTAGTGGTTAGGAGCGTGGACTCTAATCTGGGGCTGCAGACACATACACTTAAATAATCCACTTTCCAACTGGATTTTGCCAGTTCCCACAAGTAAAACCCAGTTGGAAAGTGCACTGGAAGTGGATTGAGAGTGGATTATTTAGTGTGTGTGACCACAGCCTGGGAGAACCGGGTTTGATTCCCTACTTCTCCACATGCAGCTGTTGGTGTGACCTTGGGTCAGTTGCAAGTTCTTTCAGAGCTATTCTCTCAAGGGCAGTTCTCTCAGAGCTCTCTCAGCCCCACTGACCTCACAGGGTGTCTGTTGTGGGGAGGGGGAGGGAAAGGAGTTTGTAAGCCCCTCTGAGACTCCCTTGGGTAGTGAAGGGTGGGGTATAAATCCAATCTCTTTTCTTCTCTTCTTAGAGATGGCTACCTAAAGGGCTCCTGTCTTGCCACCACCCTCAGGTGTTGGAGTTCTATTCCCTTCCTTTGGAAATCCTTCTTGTGAGACTTTTTTCACAGTCTCCTTAATTGTGGGGAAGTACTGCTCCATAAAACAGCCTTAAACAAGGCCGCTTCCATGGTAATTAAAGCTGGAACCGAGATGATGGAGTACTGGGTAAAGCCCGCTTGAACGTCTCTTCAGGGTATTTCCATGAGCCTTTTCAGAATAACATTTCCCCCCCGCTCTCATTTCAGAGCTAATTATACATTTGTGGCACGCTAAGTGGAAGGCTAAATTAATTGGTAGAACAAAGGCAATTTGTTGAGGATTGGACCGGGGCCACCAGCGTTGGGTTCCCTGGTGGGAAGAAACAACCTCACTTGAAACAAACTCTGCTGAAGAATCAGATTCCTTCGCAGACACATGTACATGGGGGAACAGAATCCAAGATCCATCTGTCTCTGTGTCCTGGTGGCACCAGAAATTGCTTCCCATGGTTGCGTTGCATCAGCAAAACAGACAACACGATGAAGCTGCAAGGAATATCAAAGGACTGGAAGGCTTCTAATAGATCTGATCCTACTCATGGTGGCAGGTTAGGAAACCCATTTGCCCAGCAGCTTGTTGTCTGGCTGGAGGTTTTGAGACAGGCACAACAGAGACCTGTCCTGGATAGCCCAGGCTGGCCTGAATTCAACAGATCTTAGAAGCAAAACAGGTTCAGCCCTGGTTAATATTTGGATGGGAGACCATCAAGAAAGTCATAAGAACATCATAAGAACATCATATTTTACTACTAGTAGTACTTTACTACTAGTAGTACTTTACTACTAGTAGTACTTAACTACTACTAGTAGTACTACTAGTAGTACTTTACTACTAGTACTACTACTACTAGTAAAATATGTCAGTTTTCTTAAGAATTCAAAGTGCTTCACATATGTTGTCACTTTGACTTCCTTCTGTTACGGTCGCCAGCTCCCAGTTGGAAGATGTGCTTCTATTTTTGTAAGTAAAATTTCTTTCTCTTGTTACCATTGGAGTCGGATCATCTTTGTAATTTGTTTGAACAGCATTTTCTCCCCTTAACTGGGAAACGTGGAGGATCGGGGATAGTGTGTAAAGCTTCTGTGCTTCCAATACTTTAGGGTTGCCAGCTCGGGGTTTGGAGATACCTGGAGATTTTGGGGACGGGGCCTGGGGAGGGGTGGGGTTTGGTGAGGGGAGGGGAGGGACCTCAGCAGGGTACTATGGCACAGAGAGCAGCCATTTTCTCCAGGGGAACTGATCTCTCTTGTCTGTAGATCAGCCGTAATATCGAGAGATCACCAGGCCCCACCTGGAGGCTGGCAACCCGACCTCCTTTGCAACAGCGATCCCAAATTCCATATTATACATTTCTGTCTCTTCCTGTCTCTAGCAAGTCCTGAGACCGGCAGCTCGGTCTTCGTCCTTTCAAGAAGTCCCATCCAGTCCAGACTTTTCAATCAGGCAAGTCCTGGAAACTGCCACGTTCGTAGTTCTAACTCTCTGAGTCTCTGGCTTGTCGTCTCGTTCTCACACACCCCCTTCCTAAAGTGCCATTTGGGTAGATAATTAATAAAGCATGCCATTATTATCCCTAATTATTATTATTCCTTTAAAAATGAGAGGGAATCTAAATTACCTGCTGTGCGCTCCTCAAGGACTTCCAAATTCTCTACAAGAATGAATAGCATGCTCCCGCTTCCAAAAAAGAATGCCTTAAATGGGTTCCAAAGAATCACAGCCGCACATTCTAAAAACCCAGAAATTATCCCCCACAATGAAAAATCGGTAGCAGCGGGATGCAGGCCAAGCCGGCCACGTTTCACCAGTAGGTGGCACTGTAGACATTCCAGAAGCTCTGGGAAAGCAGTTGTATTGCCTTAAATGATGGGGGGAGGACCGTACCTAGCGTAAATAATACATTTGCAACACTCACATCAAGACGACTTACACACAGGGATGTGCTCTTTCAGGGAAGGCTCAAGCCTCTGCCACAATCAAAAGGATATTGAGTTAAGTGCCTTAACGCAGCTCCAAATAAACCAAGAGGCCCATTTTGCGGCAGGGATGGAAACAATCGCTCTTCTGCAAGGAGCTGCAGCTGTAAATATCCCCATCGAATGAACCGATAAGGATCCTGTTGGCCAAATGCTGGCATCGGGCTCCTAGGAGACTCCACTCAGTCGTGAATGTATGCCAAATTATCTCCCCACAAGTCCCCCCAAAAAAATTCATAGGGAAATGGGATACCCACCCCCACCGCATCTTTTGAATTGCAATATTCTAGGGTCACCAGCTTCAGGCTGGGAAATTCCTAGAGATTTGAGGGGTGGGTGCAGCAGGGAAAGGCAGAATTTGGGGGAGAGAGGGGCTTCACTGGAGTAGAATGCCATGTCTGATGTCCTGGAGAGCGGCTGGCAGTCAGAGTAGACAATACTGACTTTGAAGGACTGATTCAGTAGAAAGCAGCTTTATGCGTTTATGTGTCCACTAGGAAAAAGGCCTGTTGTGGAAATAAATACAACGGCCTCTAGAAAGAGGCTCTGGGCGGATGCCCCGGCCTTGGACATTCAGTGTCAATTTGCTGTGGCGACCTCAACAGGGTATAATGACACTGAGTCCACCATTTTCTCCAGAGGAACTGATCTCTGCGACCTAAAGAACAGTTGTAATTCTGAGTGATCTCCAGCCCTCACCTGGAGATTGGACACATTTTACCTCAGAAGAGATATCCAGTCAATGGAAGGGGCTGTAGCTCAGTGGTGCAGCATCTGCTTGGCATGCAGAAGATCCCAGGTTCAATCCCTGGCATTTCCAGTTAAAGGATCTGGCAGTAGGTGATGGGAAAGACCTCGGCCTGAGATGCCGCCCTGGGCCGTATGGGTAGGGCGGGATATAAATCCCAAAAATAAATAAATAAATAAATAAATAAATCCCAGAGAGCCACTGCCAGTCTGAATAGTGACCTTGACTAGTTTTCTGTCAGGCAGCTTCATCTGTTCATGTGCTCCAGACGACAGAGATCAGTTCAGATAAATAAGAAGAAGAGATTGGATTTATACCCCATCTTTCACTACCTGAAGGAGTCTCAGAGTCGCTTACCATCTCCTTTCCCTTCCCCTCCCCACAGCAGACACCCTGCGAGGTGGGGGGGGGGTGGAGATAGCTCTTTCGAGGACAGCCCTCTAGAGAACAGCTCTGAAAGAACTTGTCACTGACCCAGGGTCACACAGCAGCTGCATGTGGAGGAGTGGGGAATCCAACCCGGTCCTCCCAGATTAGAGTCCACACTCTTAACCACTACAACAAAGAAAATGGCTGCTCTGGAAGGTAAACCCATCTCCCTTATAAATAAAAGCCGAATGGTAATGACACTTCTCTAAAAGTATTTGAAATCTTTGTTAAAGAACCCATATATATATATATGTATATGTGTGTGTGTATGTATATATATATATATGAGCTAGGCGTATGTGAGTAACTGTCCCACATCGTCCTCTGGAGTTTGCTCAACTTCATGTCCGTTGCATCGATGACACTGTCTAACCATCTCATCCTTTGCCGTCCCCATCTTCTTTGACCTTCAGTCTTTCCCAGCATCAGGGTCTTCTCCAGTGAGTGCTCCCTTCTCATTGGGTGGCCAAAGTCTTTGAGCTTCAGTTTCAGTATCTGGCCTTCCAGGGAACAGTCAGGGTTGATTTCGTTTAGGATTGACTGATTTGATCTCCTTGCAGTCCAAGAGACTCTCAAGAATCTTCTCCAGCACCATAATTCAAACGCATCTATTCTTCGGCACTCTGCCTTCCTCATGGCCCAGCTCTCACAGCCATACATGACTACTGGGAATACCATTGCTTTGACCATATGGACTTCTGTTGGCAGGGTGATGTCTCTACTTTTTATTATGCTGTCCAGGTTTGCCATCGCTTTCCTCCCAGGGAGCAGGCGTCTTTTAATTTCATGGCTGCAGTCACCGTCTGCAACAGGAGGGCCCATTTGCAAGGGCTTTGACACACTGGAAAGATCTGTAACGTCCTCAGATTCCCTGCTAGACCAGCACATGAGAGGAGTCTGAAGAAAAGCAAGCTCACTTCTGAGGTGGAGAAATGACCCAGAAATGTGCCGGTTGTGGCGCATTGTGTGTGAGAGAGATGATGGCAAAACAGCTGTTGGGCACAACAGGGGAACTGGAAGTTAAGTAGGGGAACTAGATATGTCAGCAAATTCGGTAGATAAACTCTGCAGGCTGCTGTAACCGGGGGTGCTGAATCAAGAAGTCCAGAACATTTTGCTGTAAACTTGGATTCCTCTGGGCTTGAGGCCAGAGTCTCTTGATTCGAATCTGGCAACCCCAAGATTCCAAGATGAGGTCCGTGAGTGGCTATGAGCCACAAGGTATAGATGGAACACTCTCTCTGGGGCAGTGATGTTCTGTATTCTTGGGGCTTGGGGGGCAACAGCGGAAGGGCTTCTAGAGTCCTGGCCCTGCTGGTGGACCTCCTGAGGGCATCTGGGTTTTGGCCCCTGTGTGACAGAGTCCTGGACTAGACGGGCCATTGGCCTGATCCAACATTGGCTTCTCTTATGTTCTTATGGGAGTAAAGTCTTTTGCTAAGTGCCAATCCTTCCTGCTCTTCTGTGATTTGCATGTGCTGAAGGAGAGTGTATGTCAGGGGGTGTCAAACATGTGGCCCGGGGACCGGATCAGCCCCCAGGAGGGCTTCTATCAAGTCTGCAGTGGCACTGGCTGTCTTCTGCTTCTTCTTCCAGTTCTGCTGCTGCTGCTGCTGCGTCATCGTAGGTTTGCAGCTTACAGATACACACCTGAACAGCACACTCAAGATTGCAACAGCACAGGCGTTTTGATGCCAGAATTCGGAGCGAGAGGTGTCACTTATCAGACACTGTTAAAATAAACAAAATATTGCAAGAGTGCTGGTGTTTTAAGCATGGTTTATTTAAAGTCTAAAAATCTTTAATTGTGTTTGCCTGTGTCCTTTATCAAGTTTATATCTCCGCTACCTGGCATTACCTTTTATGACACACACAGCCCGGCTCAGCAAGGTCTCATTTCTGTCAGATCCAGCCCTCATAACAAATGAGTGTGACACCCCTAGTATATGTGAATAACTGGAGGTTCACTGGAGTACCATTAAAACTGGGGCAAGCTAGCCAGTGCTCAAAGTGGTGGTGGTGGGGTGCCGCCCCACCTCTTTTCAGGAGGATCTAAAACAACCCTTCTACTCTGCACTGACCTGGAAGGCCCCAGTTCACTCAGTCTCATCGGATCTTGGAAGTTAAGCAGGCTCAGTCCTGGTTAGGACTTGGATGGGAGGCCACCAAGGCAGTCCAGCGTCACTATGCAGAGGCAGGCAATGGCCAACCACCTCTTTTCATCTCTTGTCTTGACCTGGATGGCCTAAGCTAACCTAGTCTCATCAGATCTGAGAAGCTAAGTAGGGTCAGCCTTGGTTAGCACTTGGATGGGAGACCACCAAGGAAGTCCAGGTTGCTAGACAGAGGCAGGCAATGGCCAACCACCTCTGTTCATCTCTTGTCTTGACCCGGATGGCCTAAGCTAACCTAGTCTCATCAGGTCTCAGAAGCTAAGCAGGGTCAGCCCTGGTGAGTACTTGGGTGGGAGACCACCAAGGAAGTCCAGGTTGCTAGACAGAGGCAGGCAATGGCCAACCACCTCTGTTCATCCCTTGTCTTGACCTGGATGGCCTAAGCTAACCTAGTCTCATCAGATCTCAGAAGCTAAGCAGGGTCAGCCCTGGTGAGTACTTGGATGGGAGACCACCAAGGAAGTCCAGGTTGCTAGACAGAGGCAGGCAATGGCCAACCACCTCTGTTCATCCCTTGTCTTGACCTGGATGGCCTAAGCTAACCTAGTCTCATCAGATCTCAGAAGCTAAGCAGGGTCAGCCCTGCTTAGCACTTGGATGGGAGACCACCAAAGAAGTCCAGGTTGCTAGACAGAGGCAGGCCATGGCCAACCACCTCTGTTCATCTCTTGTCTTGACCCGGATGGCCTAAGCTAACCTAGTCTCATCAGGTCTCAGAAGCTAAGCAGGGTCAGCCCTGGTGAGTACTTGGGTGGGAGACCACCAAGGAAGTCCAGGTTGCTAGACAGAGGCAGGCAATGGCCAACCACCTCTGTTCATCCCTTGTCTTGACCTGGATGGCCTAAGCTAACCTAGTCTCATCAGATCTCAGAAGCTAAGCAGGGTCAGCCCTGCTTAGCACTTGGATGGGAGACCACCCAAGAAGTCCAGCGTCACTATGCAGAGGAAGGCAATGGCCAACCACCGCTGCTCATCTGCCTTGAAAACCCCATCAAGGGTCACCCCATAAGTCACCTGCAACTCAATCGGACCTCTGGTCCATCAAGGTCAGTCTTGTCTACTCAGACTGGCAGAGGCTCTCCAAGGTATCAAGGTGAGGTCTTTCACATCACCTCCTAATTAATCCATTTAACTGGAGACGCCGGGGATTGAACCGGGGACCTTCTGCATGCCAAGCACATGCTCTGCCACTGAGCCACAGCCCCTCCCTTGATGGCACTTCCCTTCTCCACTTTTTCAGTGGATGCAAACCATCCCAGTGCAGACCAGAGTCACACCATCTTGCAAAGAAGAAAAAGAAGAAGCCACAAAGATGATGTTCTGTGTTTACACCTGTCTGGGCTAACACTGCTGGAAGGTGACTGTGCTGAGCCTGGGTCTCCAGTTGCCGTAGGAAGACGATGTTGTCCCCATGAGGACAAGGTTAGATGAGGATAACTGCCCTGGCTCCTCGGGCCCCTCGTCTTCCCCAGCCAGAGTTCTTCCCTGAGTCTAGAAGCCTGGAACATGCAGGCCCTGCAGAGGCTAAATTGTCTTGACTTTGTGATCTGCCTCAAGTGGGTGTCTGGAGAGGTGGCCTTTCCATCTTCTAAATAAAGAAATGCCCTACTATTATCACCTCATATGTGAGGTAGAAGAGGTAGAGCCACAAAGGATGCATAATACAGAGGTGGTTTGCCATGGCCTTCCTCTGCAGAGTCTTCCTTGGTGGTCTCCCATACAAGTACCAACCCCAGCAAGGGGCTTTCAAGGCCAGTGAGAAGCAGAGGTGGTTTGCCATGGCCTTCCTCTGCAGAGTCTTCCTTGGTGGTCTCCCATACAAGTACCAACCCCAGCAAGGGGCTTTCAAGGCCAGTGAGAAGCAGAGGTGGTTTGCCATGGCCTTCCTCTGCAGAGTCTTCCTTGGTGGTCTCCCATACAAGTACCAACCCCAGCAAGGGGCTTTCAAGGCAAGTGCGAAGCAGAGGTAGTTTCCATTGACTCCTTCTGCAGAATCTTCCTTGGAGGTCTCCTTTCCATGTACTTATTCTGCTTAGCTTTTGACAAGATTGGACTGTACCATGCCGCCTTCCCTCCTGGGTGGGGCTTTTGTAAAATGTCTTCAAGAGCTGCATAATGATCGACAGCAGGTGGCACTCTAGCGCAGCACAAAGGTTCAGCTCCATTTATTTCACTATAAAGTCAGGTTAAAACCTTGCCACATACAATACTGGGATCAGCAAATAAATGGAAAGGGTGTCATTGCAGTCCAGCCTTGTTTAAGGGGACTTAACCATCTGCTTACACATGCTGCATGCCCTCATACAAAATTGTGTGATGTTGCGAGTCATTTCTGAAGAAAGATCGGAGGCAGGCAGAGAGATGTAGAACTGCTCTGATCTTCCCGGGGAGTTTACTAACACTGGCGTGATATATCGTGAGCAAATGTCACTAATACAAGCTCTACAGTCTCAATGTTTCCCATTTGGCAGGGACACCCTGCTGTGTATGAGGAATACAGAGGTCTCTGCCTTCCAGGAAGGCTAAGGGCAGGGCGTTGAAGCGTCCCGTAGTAAAAGCTCTTCTGTATTGGTACTTAGGGACTTCTTACTGTTAAATACTCTGCCAGCAAGATAAGGGTTTTGGGAAAGGTATGTTACTGTAGGATGCCGCTGCAGCTCGGCCTGATCAGCCTGAGGTCCATTCTGCATCCGGCATTTGCTCCACATTTTCCCGACACGCGACTTGGGCTCCCCTTTGCTTCGGAATGTTTTCATTGCATTGCCTCAGATCCTGGTTTCTGCATTGCCTACCCATTAAGTCCCGTGTCAGCTTGCCATCTATTTTGTTTTCAAGGCTCGCTCCTGCATTGGTATGCAGATTTTCCTGTGTCAGTACTTGCCTCAGCGGTCATTAGCAGCATAGGAGATACTTTAGATGCTGGATCAGTGTGCTATACTGCGGCTCAGTGGCAGAGAATCTGCTTGGCAT
>NW_015172188.1:29219-41392 GCF_001447785.1 Gekko japonicus | reverse complement strand
ATGCCCAGAAACCCAACAATTCCAAGCCAATAGAAAACGGCAAGACTCCAGTGGCACCCTAAAGACTAACAAAGCCTGTGGCAGAAGACGAGCTTTCATGAGTCCTTGCTTACTTCCTCTTCTGCTCACAGTGACTCAAAAAATCTCATCCCCAGACCCCTGCCACAAATTTTGTTAGTCTTTAAAGTGCTACGGGACTCATGTTCATTTCTAGTGCTACAGATATCTGCTGCTACAAAATTGCCTGGCCCTTCCGGGCCCGAAAGAGGCCAGGTTGGCCACAATGAGGGACAGGGCCTTTTCTGTGGCGGCCCCTCACTGGTGGAATGAGCTCCCAGGTGACCTGCGGGACCTTTTGCAGTTCCGCAGGGCCTGTAAATTGGAGATCTTCTGCCAGGCTTTCAAGTAGGGTGCCTGGCCATTTTGTATTATAGTTAAGTGCTACGTAATGGTGGTTTTAGGAACTGCGGTGGCTCAAGTGGTTAAGACGCTGAACTGCAGGCTGTGGAAGGTCGGTAGTTCAGCAGTTCGAGACCTGAGTGTGCCGCATGACAGAGTGAGCTCCCGTCTCTAGTTCCAGCTCCTGCCAACCTAGCAGTTCGAAAGCAAGCAATTGCAAGTAGATAAATAGGGACCACTTCAGTGGGAAGGTAACAGCATTCCATGCGCCTTGGGTGTTTAGTCATGCCGGCCACATGACCACGGGAATGTCTTCGGACAGCGCTGGCTCTTCAGCTTGGAAACGGAGATGAGCACCGCAACCCTAGTGACGGATACGACTGGGTTTCGAGCAAGGGAACCTTTACCTTTACCTTTTTTTAGTTTCAAAAACAAATAAAATTCTGCCCCTTGGGGCAGTTCAAAAAAGAAGAAGAAGTACACATTCAAAAAGCAAATCCAGACTTAGAAGTGAGAGTTCGACATCCGCACTGGTGCTGCGCCAGCCTGCCTGCTCCTCCAATACGACCCAGAATGGCTACGAGAAAAGGCTGAAAGAGCTGGGTAAGTTTGGCTTGGGAAAGAGATGGCTTAGAGGGGACATGACTGCGGTCTTCAAGTATTTGAAGGACTGTCATGTAGCAGATCTGTTCTCTCTCGCTCCGGATTGCAAAACTAGATCTAATGGGTGGGAATTACAAGGGAGTCGTTACCGGCTAAATATCAGGAGAAACTTCCTAACTGTAATCCTGTCTCACATAGTGGCCAACTGGTTGCTCCGCAGCACCAGGGTGTTGGACTGGATGGGCCACTGGCCTGATTGGCTTCTCTTATGTTCTTATGTTAATCACTTTGGAAGTGACAGACCCCTCCTGCATATTTGTTGAGGTAGGTAAACAGCTTCCTGCCTGGCAGATCCAGACAACATGCAATTGGCTATTAATTGGGAGAGACGAATCCTGACTAGGGTTTAAAGAATCCCTGGGAAAGCCAGGGATTGGAAGAGGTTAGATTTTCTATTGGCATATTGCATATGCACCAGACCCTTCACAATCACATGCAACACCCCTCCATGCCAGCGGAGGCGGGGGGATATAAAATGTGCTCACGTGAGAGTCGTCTGTGGTGCTTTGAGTCATATCTCTACATGCTTTGCTTTGCAGGCATCAGGCGACATGGGGCTTGCAAACACCCCGGCCAGAAAGACCCTGCCTTCCAGAGTGGGCATGACTGGGCTAGACTTGGCCTAAAGGCCACGAGAGTAGGCAGAAGAAAACCGCCTCTTGCCCTGGGTGGAAGATCTATAGGCACCATCTCAGCATCCACAATTCATCAGCACTCTTTCGAGGGGAAACTCAAACCTTGAGGGTAAACAAGGCCACAGACATTCACCAGCCCTCGGAAGGAAGGCACAGGCAACACACCGTCCCAAGACAGGTGTCTTCAGCCCCTACCTGCCAATCCCTCCTCTTCATCAGAGCCCAGGAGAAACAGCCCTTCCTCTTCTTCCAGCCGGGATATGAGGTCCGGTTTGGCCATCAGGGGGCCTGTTTTTTGGGGGGGGGGGAACCCACAAAATTAGACCTCTTCTGCATGCCCAGAAACCCAACAATTCCAAGCCAGTAGAAAACGGCAAGACTCCAGTGGCATCATAAAGACTAACAAAACCTGGGCAGAAGATGAGCTTTCATGAGTCACTGCTCACTTCCTCTTCTGCTCACAGTGACTCAAGAAATCTCATCCCTGGACGCCTGCCACAAATTGTTGTTAGTCTTTAAAGCGCTATGGGACTCTTGTTCTTTTCTAGTGCTACAGAAATCTACTGCTACAAAATCACCTTGCTCTCCCGGGCCCGAAAGAGGCCAGGTTGGCCACAACGAGGGACGGGGCCTTTTCTGTGGCGGCCCCTCACTGGTGGAATGAGCTCCCGGATGACATTAGGGCCCAGAGAGACCTTTTGCAGTTCCGCAGGGCCTGTAAATCAAAGATCTTCCGCCAGGCTCTCAAGTAGGGTGCCTGGCCATTTTGTATTATAGTTAAGTGCTACGTAACGATGGTTTTAGGAACTGCGGTGGCTCAAGTGGTTAAGACGCTGAACTGCAGGCTGTGGAAGGTCGGTAGTTCAGCAGTTCGAGACCCGGGTGTACCGCATGACGGAGTGAGCTCCCGTCTCTAGTTCCAGCTCCTGCCAACCTAGCAGTTCGAAAGCAAGGAATTGCAAGTAGATAAATAGGGACCACTTCGGTGGGAAGGGAACAGCGTTCCGTGCGCCTTGGTGTTTAGTCATGCCGGCCACTTGACCATGGAAACGTCTTCGGACAGCACTGGCTCTTCGGCTTTGAAACGGAGATGAGCACCGCAACCCTAGAGTCGGATTCGACTGGCTTTCGAGCAAGGGAACCCTTTACCTTTACTTTAACGATGGTTTTATATCGCATTCTTAAAATGATGTTCTTTTGTATATGTTGGAGTTTTTAATGTTCATATTTATATGTATGCCATAAGCTGTCCTGAGCCCGCCTCGGCAAGGAGGGCGGGGTATAAATTGGATCACATAAATAAATAATAAATAAAGACAAACACGGCGACCCATCTTGATCACGCCTGCTATTGTCATTCGCCTGCCTGCCTGCCTGCTCCTCCAATACCAGCCATAATTGCTATGTCCCTGTTCCCTTTCTCCACCCCTACGGGGGGGATCTTCTGTGTAGACCCCCCCCGCTTGCTAAGACCCCTCCTGCCCATTTGTTGGGGTAGGTAAACAGCGTCCTGCTGGGCAGATCCAGGCCACATGCAATCGGGTCGGAAGAGACAAATCCTGAATGAGATTTAAACACACCCTGGGAAAGGCAGGACTTCCTCTGGAAGAGGCTGGATTTTCTATGGGTATATTGTAGGCACCAGACCCTTCACAATCATATGCACTACTCCACACCAGGGGAGCAGGGAGGTAAAATGTGGTCACGTGAGAGCCGCCTGGGTTTGCTTCGAGTCATATCTCTGCCATCAAGTACACGCTTTGCTTTGCAGGCACAGAGAGGCAGCGTCAAGGCCCGGCATCTCTAGTGAAAGGGGCCTCCGGCAAAGCTCTGCCTTCCAGAGAGGACAAGACTGGGCTAAACTTGGCCTAAGGGCCATAAGAGTCGGCAGAAGGGAACTGTTGTCCTGGGTTAAGAACATAAGAACATAAGAGACGCCAATGTTGGATCAGGCCAAAGGCCCATCCAGCCCAACACTCTTGTCACACAGTGGCCAGAAATACCAGGTGCCATCAGGAGGTCCACCAATGGGGCCAGGACATTAGAAGCCCTCCCACTGTTGACCCCCCCAAGCACCAAGAAGACAGAGCATCCCTTGCCCCAGAGCCCCTATCTATACCTTGTGGCTAATAGCCACTGATGCACCTCTGCTCCATATGCTTATCTAATTCCCTTTTGAAGCCGTCCATGCTTGTAGCCGCCACCACCTCCTGTGGCAGTGAATTCCATGTATTAATCACTCTTTGGGTGAAGAAGTACTTCCTTTTATCCGTTCTAACCCGACCGCTCAGCAATTTCAGTGAGTGCCCACAAGGAATTCTTGTATTGTGAGAAAGGGAGAAAAGTACCTCTTTCTCTACCTGCTCTATCCCATGCATTATCTTATAAACCTCGATCATGTCTCCCCTCAGTCGTCGTTTCTCCAAGCTAAAGAGCCCTAAGCCGCCGGGGCTCTACTGGTAGCAGGAGCTCCTTTGCATATTAGGCCACACACCCCTACTGTAGCCAATCCTCCAAGAGCTTACAGTAGCCCCAGTAAGAAGAGCTCTGTAAGCACTTGGAGGATTGGCTACACTAGGGGTGTGTGGCCTAATATGCAAAGGAGCTCCTGCTACCAGTAGAGCCCGGGCATTAACCTTTCCTCATAGGGAAAGTGTTCCAACCCTTTTATCATTCAAGTTGCCCTTTTCTGCACTTTTTCCAAAGCTATAATATCCTTTTTAAGGTGTGGTGACCAGAACTGCACACAGTACCCCAAATGAGGTCGCACCATAGAGGGGCAGTATGATATTGTCTGATCTGTTTTCAATACCCTTCCTAATAAGATCTACAAGCACCGTTTCAGCATCCACAATCCACCCAAGCTCTTCTGAGGGGAAACTCAAGCAGTGAGGGCAAACAAGGCCACAGAAATTCACCAGCCATTCCAAAGAAGCGCAGGCAACACACCGTCCCAAGACAGAGATCTAAGCCATTACCTTCCAATCCCTCGTCTTCATCACAGCACAGGAGCAACAGCCCTTCCTCTTCTTCTTCCAGCTGGGATATGAGGTCAGGTTTGGCCACCAGAGGTCCTGTTTTATCAGTAGGGGAAACCCACAAAATTAGATCTCTTCTGTGTGCCCACCGATCCAACAATTCCAAGCCAGATTGACGGTCCCTCCAGAAACACACAACAGGCAAGAAATAGGGGTGGGATGCAGTACCGTATGGAGTCACCCCTCTTTTGTTATCCTGAGACTCTGCGGGAGCATGGGTATGGGGCCATGCACACATGTACACCCACTCAAGGCCTCTTGGGACCTCTGTGTGCACGGACTGACGATCGGTGCAGTATTTCCACGCAAAATAATGAGACCCTTCTTTTAAAAGTGCTGACCTTGATTAAGCATCAAGGCATAGCCAAGGGAAAATTTTAAAGGCAGATGGCACTCAAAACACTTAAAATACCTGTTCGGGTCATCTGATGAGGCTTTACAAATAGCAGAGGAAAGAAGGAAAGCGAAAGGCAAAGGCGAAAAGGAAAGATTTACCCAACTGAACGCAGATTTCCAGAGAACAGCAAGGAGAGATAAGGAGGCCTTCCTGAATGAACAGTGCAAAGTAATAGAAGAAAACAATAGAATGGGAAGGACTAGAGATCTCTTCAAGAAAATTGGAGAAATCAAGGGAGCGTTCCATGCAAAGCTGGCCATGATAAAGGACAAAAACGGTAGGGACCTAACAGAAGCAGAAGAGATTAGGAAAAGATGGCAAGAATACACAGAAGAACTATACAAGAAAGACCTCGATGTCCTTGACAACCACGACGGTATAATCACTGACCTCGAGCCAGACATCCTGGAATGTGAAGTTAAATGGGCCTTAGAAAGCATTACTAACAACAAAGCTAGTGGAGGTGATGGTATTCCAGCTGAGCTATTCAAAGTCTTAGAAGATGATGCTGTTAAAGTTCTGCACTCCATTTGCCAGCAAATTTGGAAAACGCAACAGTGGCCACAGGATTGGAAAAGATCAGTATACATTCCAATCCCAAAGAAGGGCAATGCCAAGGAATGTTCAAACTATCGCACAATTGCACTCATATCACACGCTAGCAAGGTCATGCTCAAGATCCTACAAGCTAGGCTTCAACAGTACGTGGATAGAGAACTACCAGAAGTACAAGCTGGGTTTCGAAGAGGTAGAGGAACTAGAGATCAAATTGCCAACATTCGCTGGATTATGGAGAAAGCAAGAGAGTACCAGAAAAATATCTACTTCTGCTTCATTGACTATGCTAAAGCTTTTGACTGTGTGGATCACAACAAACTATGGCAGGTCCTTAAAGAGATGGGAGTACCAGACCACCTCACATGTCTCTTGAGAAACCTGTATAAGGGCCAAGAAGCGACAGTTAGAACCGGATACGGAACAACTGATTGGTTCAGCATAGGAAAAGGAGTACGACAAGGATGTATACTGTCACCTTGCTTATTTAATATATATGCAGAGTACATCATGCGAAATGCTGGCCTGGATGAATCACAAGCGGGAATTAAGATTGCTGGGGAAAAGATCAACAACCTCAGATATGCAGACGATACCACTCTAATGGCAGAAAGTGAAGAGGACCTAAAGAGCCTCTTGCTCAGGGTAAAAGAGGAGAGCGCAAAAGTGGGCTTGAAGCTCAACATCAAAAAAACTAAGATCATGGCATCCGGCCCCATCACTCCTTGGCAAATAGAAGGGGAAGTCGTGGAAGTGGTGACAGACTTCACGTTCCTGGGATCCCAGATCACTGCAGACTGTGACAGTAGTCATGAAATTAAAAGACGCCTGCTCCTTGGGAGGAAAGCGATGGCGAACCTAAACAGCATGATAAAAAGTAGAGACATCACCCTGCCAACAAAAGTCCGCATGGTCAAAGCAATGGTATTCCCAGTAGTCATGTATGGCTGTGAGAGTTGGACTATAAGGAAGGCCGAGCGCCGAAGAATAGATTCTTTTGAACTATGGTGCTGGAGGAGACTCTTGAGAGTCCCTTGGACTGCAAGAAGAACAAATCAGTCAATCCTCAAAGAAATCAACCCTGACTGTTCCCTGGAAGGCCAGATAATGAAACTGAAGCTCCAATACTTTGGCCACCAAATGAGAAGGGAGCACTCACTGGAGAAGACCCTGATGCTGGGAAAGATTGAAGGTCAAAGAAGACGGGGACGGCAAAGGATGAGATGGTTAGACAGTGTCATAGATGCAACGAACATGAAATTGAGCAAACTTCAGAGGACGGTGGAAGACAGGAGGGCCTGGCGTGATCTGGTCCATGGGGTCGCGAAAAATTGTGTCTATAGATCTTGCTGCTTAACCTTCCTTTGCTTGGTCCAGGATTCACTTATTGGTTATCTTACTGTAATATGTATTAAAGTTAGGTGTACCTCAATCAACGTTCCCTGTAAGCTGTAGAGCCTTGTGAGCAAAGATTCTACTGTGTGAGCTACTGCCATTAAAGTTGTGAGTGAGCGATATGGCTATTGCCTGAATTCGTTTGCTCTGGAGCCCTCCTTCCTGAGCTAAGATGAAAATGTCTGAGCTGGAGGCTAAAAAACAGTGAGCTAGCTGACGCTAACTCAGCTTAGAGGAACACTGACCTCAATATGGTTTGACCTCTGAAGAAGGCCCCAATAGGGTGGAAACGCGTCAGGTCATGTGTCTTGGCCCTGGTGTTTCAGCCACCTTTACTTTTTTACGAGGCTTTCATTGGGCCCTAATATGTTTTTAACTGTCTTTCTAATAAATAGATGTATTTTTGTGTATTTCAACTAGGTTTCTAATATTGGCCCTTTATCTGACTTCTTTTTTACCCTTGTGGCTAACACCCAAACCTTATAAGCTTCGTCCCCCATATCTCTTGGGGGGAAGGTTGTCCTGTGACAGTGGAATCAAACTACACTGTCTTATTTGCTACTTCCAGGATTCAAGTCACTCATTTCCTTTGGCCACATCTGTTTGGAACAATGCAAACTGTGGTCTGAGACGAACTCAAAAACAACCATTTTAGTACTTGTTCGAAGGCAAGAAATTGCAAGTAGATAAATAGGGACCACTTCGGTTTAAAGGTAACAGCGTTCCCTGCGCCTTGGTGTTTAGTCATGCCGGCCACCTGACCACGGAAACGTCTTTGGACAGCGCTGGCTCTTCAGCTTGGAAACGGAGATGAGCACCGCAACCCTAGAGTCGGATTCGACTGGCTTTCGAGCAAGGGAACCTTTACCTTTACCTTACAGAGGTTAGGCGCCTGGATATGAATTTGTCCTTTTACAACTAACTCAGGAAGCAGACCAGGCTGTTCACCTGAATGTGTTAAGAAAATCCCTTTATGTCTTCAGTAATATTTCTCCTGACCATTTCCTCGTGGCTGGAATCTGAAATGATCTTAGCCAGTCAGGACGGTTTGCTTTCAGAAGGAGATTTCTCGCAAAGGGGGGTCTCCAGAAAACTCCTTTTGCATTTTAAAGGATTTGGGCCCTTATTTCCCCTGAAATGGATCAAGCTCCTTCGTACCCTTGGGGCTTTCAGCACCTCTTCTCTGGGAATGGAAGCAAGATCAGGAGGAGGCTTTAAGCGACCCCTTTTTTATCTTGTGGGGCAGCCTGAGGCCCTAGACAACAAGAGGGGTGCTTAAATAACACTGGCACTGGCAGTTCTGTGCCTGCTTCCTGCCAAGCTGAGATGGAAACGTTAGCTGGGACTAAAATGACAGAAAAGACAGCAGAGTTCCTTCCACAGCCACTTCAGCCCGGGGAAGGCCAGGCCAAGACTGGAAGGAAACCCCCTGCGTAAACGTCTCCAGACCGGGCCTCCCCTGGCACCTCTTCTGATGCCCTCTCACGTGGCTCAGGCCCCCACAACAGAGGGAGGATGGCGGAGGGAGGCAGAGACCAGCCACGGGAACCAGGGCAGACGGCCTGACACCACGTCCCTCCTCCTCAAGGGCTCCCTTGTTGTCAACTCCAAACTGCAAGAGGGAGAGAGGGCTCCTCCTCACCCAGAGAGGCCACGTTCCCAAAGTTCTCCAGCATGACCTCCTTGTAGAGCGCTCTCTGGGCCGGGCGCAGCAGGGCCCACTCCCCCCGGGTGAAGTCCACGGCCACCTCCTCGAAGGACACCCCAGCGGCCTGCAAGGAGGAGGAGAAGGAAGCAATCTCTCTACATCACACTGGACAGCTGGCCCACAAGGGGGAAGCCAAAAACGGAGTCAATTAACAGGGGAAGAGCAGCACGAAGAGATGGCAAGAAGAGCCCCCCTGGGGACATCTCTCCCCCCCAAAAAACACTCTTTGGGAGCATTTTGGAACCCGAGGGGCTGTCCTCAGCCGCAGTGGGCCAGCAGCCTTTTGGGGAAGAGGCCAGAAATGTCAGAAGGATAAAGGACAAAACAGGTTTCCGTGGGAAATTCTGTATGGTTACGGAGGCATTTGGAGGTTGGGCCAAATTAAAAGTAATGTTCTAACTGTCCCGCTTCTCTGCAGAAACCATCCAAGGCAGGTGTGTGTGTGTGTGACCGTTTTTCTGCCTTCCCAGCGGGGAACACTAGAATCAGTGGGAAGGAGCCCGGTCCTCTGAGCAGGACAACAGAGAAGAGAGCACACCTTACTGTCTGCTGTCCATGATGTCCCCAATAACGTCCCCCCAATACCTGGGTTGGCTGCATGGCGGCTCTTTCCCCTTCGACGCACAGGGGAGACGGCAGAGGAGGCGTCCGGGGGCGTCCTTCCGCTCCTGCCTGGGAGGGAGAGAGAGAAAGAAAGAGGGTGGGGAACCCTTTTCTGCTCCAGGCACATTTTCTGTGCCAGTCCCTGGAGTGAACCTCTCTCCAGATGGTGAGATACTGGATTGGATCCTTCAAGGCTCAGGAGCCTTTGGCCCCACATCTCTCCCCTCAACCGGCCATTCTATATGGGGGGGTTTGTCCTCCCTTCCTTATCCATTCATCCCCCCTCCTCCCCTCCAAATGTTTCCTCACAAACTTTTCCAACCTTTTCCTGGGGGGAGGAGTCCCTCTCCCTGCCTGAAGCCACGCCCCTCCCTCCTCCCCTCTGAGGGAAGCCCCAAGACCCTCCTGCCTGCAACCCCCCCAACTTTTAGGATAATGTGTCCTGGGAATGAGGTGGGAGGGGATGGAGTGCCTGACGGAAGGCAGAAGGCAAGAGACGCCAGCTTGGAATTAATTTCTCCCCGCACACAGAAAACTAGCCCTGCAGGGGAAATGTTTTTGTACTCTCTGCCTGGGCTGGCCATGATGCTTTTCTGTAGCGGGAAGATATCAGCTGAGGGAAGCCCCCCCAAAAGTGTCCCTCCGCCTGCAGTCTCAAGGGAAGCTGCCTCGAATCCATGCGTGGGAAAAACAGGGGGAAAGAGCACCAATGAGTCCTGTCCGCTCCATCAGCTCATGTCTCTGCCACAGGTGGGGACGGGTTTCCCTGTGTTTTTCCTGCCCCCAAACTCCCTGAAATTCCCCTTCCCCGCCAAACACTGGACTGTCCCAGTGTTTTAAAAAAAACATCAATCCTGTATTGAAAGCCAGTTTGGTGCAGTGGTTAAGTGGGCGGACTCTAATCTGGGAGAACTGGGTTTGATTCCCCACTCCTCCACTCGCACGTGGCTGGATGACCTTGGGCAAGCCGTAGTTCTGATAAGAGCTGTTCTTGAAAAAGAGCAGTTTCTGTCAAGAGCTCTCTCAGCCCAGCCTGCCTCACAGGCAGTGTTCCCTCTAAGCTGAGTTAGTGTGAGCTAGCTCACAGTTTTTTAGCCTCTGGCTCACATATTTTTGTATTAGCTCAGGAGAGGTGGCTCCAGAGCAAACTGATTCATGCAGGAGCCAAATCGCTCGCTCACAACTTTAATGCCAGTAGCTCACAAAGTAGGATTTTTGCTCACAGGACTCCACAGCTTAGAGGGAACATTGCTCACAGGGTGTCTGTTGTGGGGAGGGGAAAGGAAAGGAGTTTGTAAGCCGCTCTGAGACTCCCTTGGGTAGTGAAGGGCGGGGGGTATAAATCCAATCTCTTCTTCTCCTTCTCCTCCACTTGAAGCTGCTGGATGACTTTGGGCAAGCCATAGTTCTGTCAGAGCTGTTCTCTCAAGGGCAGTTCTCAAGAGAGCTCTCTCAACCCCGCCTACCTCACAGGGTGTCTGTTGTGGGGAGGGGAAGGGAAAGGAGTTTGTAAGCCGCTCTGAGACACTTTTGGGTAGTGAAGGGCAGGGTATAAAACCAATCTCTTCTTCTTCTACCTCACAGGGTGTCTCTTGTGGGAAGGGGAAGGGAAAGGAGTTTGTCAGCCGTTCTGAGACACCTTTGGGTAGTGAAGGGCGGGGTATAAATCCAATCTCTTCTTCTATACTAAATAAATTGGTATAGCCAAAAAGACCTATCATGGTTATACTGATATACACTCGTCGACTGTCAAATTTAAAAACCCCTGACACACACCCCACATACCCCGGAGAAGGAAGAACAGCTGTCCTTGGGACAGAGGTGGGGAATGTGAAATGGCAGCCTTCCCACCTAGTTTGCAAAATTCAACTTCACCCCAAAGCAGCTTTGGGCAGGGTCACAGGCAAGCCAGAGGGGGAAAACTCCGGCAGGGGCCCCAAGCGCTCCAGGGTCCCGTGTGGAAGCAGGAAAAATAAATCCCCCCAAAGCATCAAACCCAGAGCAAATCGGCTGGCTGACACCCCCCCCCCCTCCCTTTCCCCAAGACAGAAGGGGCACAGCCTTGATGGAAATCCCCCTTTGCACCAGTGTTTCCTCTAAGCTGCGTGAGTGTGAGCCAGCTCACAGTGTTTTAGCCTCCGGCTCCCACATGTTTGTCTCCGCTCAGGGAGGAGCGCTCCAGAGCAAACCGAATGATGCAGCAGCCCAATCGCTCGATGGCGACTGTAATACCAGGAGCTCACCAAGTAGGATTTTTGCTCACAAGACTCCACAGCTGAGGGGGAGCATCGCTTTGCCCTCTTAGATTCTGTTTCCTAAGGATCTTCTGAGGAACTGGGGGAACAGTCCCTGTGCCCCCCAGTTTACATTCCCCCTTCCCAGCTCCCTCAACCTTTCCTGCAGCCCTCCCGCCCCTGCCCCCCCAAATCCCCCCTCCTTCATCTGCCTCCCTCCTCGTCCCCTGCCCCAAATCTCACTCTCAGCCCCCTCCTCACATAAAAAGGTAAAGGTTCCCTTGCTCGAAAGCCAGTCGAGTCCGACTCTAGGGTTGCGGTGCTCATCTCCGTTTCAAAGCCGAAGAGCCAGCGCTGTCCAAAGACGTTTCCGTGGTCATGTGGCCGGCATGACTAAACACCAAGGCGCACGGAACGCTGTTACCTTCCCACCGAAGTGGTACCTATTTATCTACTTGCAATTTCTTGCTTTCGAACTGCTAGGTTGGCAGGAGCTGGAACTAGAGACAGGAGCTCACCCTGTCTTGCGGCACCCGGGTCTTGAAC
>NW_015172188.1:18556-29031 GCF_001447785.1 Gekko japonicus | reverse complement strand
TCTCTCTGTGGGTCAGGAGTGGAGGGAGGCGAGGCAGAAACGGGGTGGGTGCTGTCTCTCTCACCCCCTGCTACACCCCCCTCTTCTTTCTTGCACTGCCTGAGCCCCCAACCCTATATTCCCCCCCTCCAAAGCCTCTTTGAGCTCACCAGCAGAGTCCCTCCGATCGTTCAAGCACAAGCCGGAGAAACTCAGAGGCGTTTTCTTGCAAGGGGTGGAGGAGGAGGAGGAGGAGGAGCAGGAGGAGGAGGAGGAAATGGCTCCCCCCGCAGCCCTAACCATGTGCCTCTGTAGGCGTGCCCCCCCCAATGGTGCTTATTTTGTAAAAGAAAACAGGAAAGGTGGTGGTACTTATTATGTGTAAGGTAGCACTTATTTCCCCCAAATTCCCCCCCTTAGGAATTGGGACCCCCTCCTAAAAGGTGCTGGTACAACACACTGGTGAATAATGCCAGAAGAAAAAAACACACACACACACACCCCAAACCAATGCTCCCTCTAAGCTGTGGAGCCTTGTGAGCAACAATTCTACTTTGTGAGCTGCTGGCATTAAAGCTGCCAGCCGGCGATTTGGCTGCTGCATAAATGAGTTTTGCTCGGGAGCAGTGTTCCCTCTAAGCTGAGTTAGTGCGAGCTAGCTCACAGTTTTTTTAGCCTCTGGCTCACACGTTTTTTGTCTCAGCTCAGGAAGGACGGGGCCCCAGAGCAAACTGACTTATGCAGGGGCCAAATCGCTGGCTCACAACTTGAATGCCAGCAGCTCACAGAGTAGATTTTTTGATCACAAGACTCCACTGCTTAGAGGGAGCATTATGGGCAAGGTCCTAGAGATTTGGGGGTGGACCCTCAACAGAACGTATGCTCATCCTTTATAGAAAAAATAGCAAACAAAGAGAATAGCCTCCAACAACTTGAAGGGCAGTTAAAACCGGGCTCTCAGACAGAGAGTTAACCCACCTGTTGACAGAACACTTTGAATTCCTCAGAAGGACAGAAAGGAATACCTTCAAAACTTTCTCAACTAGACTGGGGGGAGGAGGAGGAGGAGGAGGAGGAGAAATTGGATTTATACCCTGCCCTTCACTACCAAAGGTGTCTCAGAGCGGCTTACAAACTCCTTTCCCATCCCCTCCCCACAACAGACACCCTGCAGCTTCCCTCTAAGCTGAGTTAGTCTGAGCTAGCTCACAGGTTTTTAGCCTCTGGCTCACACATTTCTGTCTTCGCTCAGGAAGGATGGCTCCAGAGCAAACTAATTTATGCAGTAGCCAAATCGCTCGCTCACAACTTTAATGCCAGTAGCTCACAAACTAGAATTTTTGCTCACAAGACTCCACAGCTTAGAGGAAACATCGCCTGTGAGGTAGGTGGGGCTGAGAGAGCTCTTGACAGAAACTGCTCTTTTTCAAGGACAGCTCTTATCAGAACTACGGCTTGCCCAAGGCCATCCAGCCAGGTGCAAGTGGAGGAGTGGGGAATCAAACCCGGTTCTCCCAGATTAGAGTCCGCGCACTTCACCACTACACCAAACCATGGCTTTGCCTGCCTAAAGATCAGGGAGGTTAATAAATAGATCTCTGGGAAGGGTGAGAGAAAGGAAAGACACATCATGAAATATAGAAGACCAATGCCATCAGTCTATCTCATGCTCAAGAACCAAAACTATGTAAGGACAGCAGATCCTTAGCATTTTCACAATAAACCAGTTTTCTCTAACTGCCAACGCTCATCGGTTTCAGCCTGGTTCCTGCCCCACCCTCGCTCAGGCAGCTATCTGTCTGGCAGGCCTGTTCTGCTCATAGGCATGTGGAGACAGGGACAGCCCCCCACCCCCAATGGCTTCCTGGAGGAGATTGATAAAGCACAGGGTCGACGTTGAATGTGTCGTGTTCATACTTCCGCTATGTTTCACCACCGTGTTGATCTCTGCTTGGTACCAGATCTTTTCGTACACCTGAAATCTTATTGCATTGTCAGTGGTGGTGAACCTATGGCACGGGTGCCAGAGGTGGCACTCAGAGCCCTCTCCGTGGGCACGCGTGCCATCGCCCCAGCCAGGCCCAGATCGTCATTAAAGTGTCGAATTCTCTGCCAAATAATTTTAAGTCAATGAAAGCATTTGGGATTGCTTTCCTTACTTTGTTTGGATCATCTTAAGTTAACGTATGAGTTGCTTTTTCTAAAGTAAAACATCAGTCTTCAGGTTAAATTGCCGTGTTGGCACTTTGCGATAAATAAGTGGGTTTCGGGTCGCAGTTTGGGCACTCGGTCTCTAAAAGGTTCGCCGTCACTGGTCTAATGGATGTCCCGTCCTGTCGATTGTATCGACTCCTTCTGTGTCATCTGCCCTTTAGCCCAAGTGAGAAAGGCGGACTATAACTAACATGAACAAAATACTTGACAGAAAGAGTGCAAGGCGTAGGATCAGCCAATATCATAATGCCCCTATATAAATCAATGGTGCAACCTCATTTGGAATACTGTGTGCAATTCTGGTCACCACACCTTAAAAAGGATTATAGCTTTGGAAAAAGTGCAGAAAAGGGCAACTCGAATGACAAAAGGGTTGGAACACTTTCCCTATGAGGAAAGGTTAAGGCGCTTAGGGCTCTTTAGCTTGGAGAAACGACGACTGAGGGGTGACATGATTGAGGTTTATAAGATTATGCATGGGAAGAGCAGGTAGAGAAAGAGGTACTTTTCTCCCTTTCTCACAATACAAGAACTCGTGGGCACTCCATTAAATTGCTGAGCGGTCGGGTTAGAACAGATAAAAGGAAGTCCTTCTTCACCCAAAGAGTGATTAACACTTGGAATTCACTGCCACAGGAAGTGGTGGCGGCTACAAGCATGGACGGCTTCAAAGGGGAATTGGATAAGCATATGGAGCAGAGGTCCATCAGTGGCTATTAGCCACAAGGTATCGATAGGGGCTCTGGGGCAAGTGATGCTCTGTCTTCTTGGTGCTTGGGGAGGGGGGGCAACAGTGGGAGGGCTTCTAATGTCCTGGCCCCACTGGTGGACCTCCTGATGGCACCCGGTATTTCTGGCCACTGTGTGATACAGAGGGTTGGACTGGATGGGCCTTTGGCCTGATCCAACATTGGCATCGCTTATGTTCTTATGTTCTTATGTTCTTATCTACATGACTTGCCTGACACAGGTTGCTATTCAATTACGCTTCATTCAAATACTCCCACGAAATGTTTATATTTCTGCTTCCAAGTCTGCAGAGTGAAGAAAAACAGCAAGCTTGCCGTTGTGGCTGTCCCCAAAACTTTCTGTGTATTCAACACTGACCCTTTCTTAAGCCATGTTTAAAACAGAGAATGCTTGAAAGTGTGCGTACGTGTCTAAAATGGATTTCTAAGATAGGGGACTGCTGTATTTTAGGGGGGAAATCACAAATAGACTGTTACAACTTGAACATAAAAACCATCAATCAACTTTTGTTGGAAAATGGCTTCTGGTCGTAAATTACATGGCACAGAATGAAATCATTCCTGATTATTTAGTTTCACCTGAAGTGTTTATTCTATAAACCCCAGATTTAGAGTATGCTTCAATCTTGATCAATAAATATTAGCTAGTTGAGAACGCAGATTCTTACATTCAGACAAGATGGTTGCTAACCCAACTGTATTATGAGAAAACATGTTAAGAGTTTTAAGCTTTAGATAGATATACTGAATAGAATATCAAGAATATTATTAATGTTAAATAGCTTGTATTGTTTGGGATTCTCTGTATCAATCGTTTTATATTTATTTAATAAACATTATTTTAAAAATTTAAAAAGGGTGCACATATGCAATGCTCTCTTTAAGCTGTGGAGTCTTGTGCACAAAAATTCTACTTTGTGAGCTGCTGGCATTAACGTTGTGAGCCAGCGACTTGGCTACTGGATAAGTCAGTTTGCTCTGGAGCCCTCCTTCCTGGGCTAAGACAAAAATGTGTGAGTTGGGGGCTAACAAACTGAGCTAGCTCACATAAGAACATAAGAACATAAGAGACGCCAATGTTGGATCAGGCCAAAGGCCCATCCAGTCCAACACTCTGTGTAACACAGTGGTCAGAAATACCAGTGCCATCAGGAGTTCCACCAGTGGGGCCAGAACCTCTGCTCCATATGCTTATCTAATTGTGTCAGGAAAGGATTGATGACACTACAGCCAGGAATCCGTATAACTGTGTGAAGATGCCCCAAATGGTAGGCCACCAGGACTGCAGCTCAAGGAGCTGGGATTGATTGATTATTGATTGATTGATGCCCTGCTTTCTCCACAGAGGGGATCTAAAGTGGCTTGCATCATTGTCCTGCTTTTGTTTTATCCTCAGAACAATGCCGAGAGGTAGGTTAAGATGAAAGAGAATGAATGGCCCAGGCTCACCAAGCAAGCTTCCATGGCACACTAGCTCAGCTTAGGGGGAACATTGCACACATGTATGTACTGCAAAAAGAATCATTTAGAATGAAGTGGCCCCACTGCTGGACCTCCTGATGGCACCTGGTATTTCTGGCCACTGTGTGACACAGAGTGTTGGACTGGATGGGCCTTTGGCCTGATCCAACATTGGCTTTTCTGATGTTCTTTTGTTCTTAAGAAGAAAGAGCCCAGCCTCCGGCACTGGAACACATTGTTCTGTTCTGACATGGTGCACGTGAAGGGCTGGGAACCCCTCCATGTAAGATGAGCCCCTCCTCCCTCCAACTCCTCTGGTTGTATGAGATAAACAACCCGGGAACAGCCAGAGACAGATAGAGCTGATGAGCGTGACAAAGGGGCAACACACATGTCAACAGGAAATGTCTGGTACCATGCAAGAACTGTTGGAAGACCCAGACACGATACCCCAGCGCCTCAGCCTCCAGAACCAAGTGACCACAGAGTTGCAGGCAGATAGTAAAAGTAAAGGTTTCCCTTGCTCGAAAGCCAGTCGAATCCGACTCTAGGGTTGTGGTGCTCATCTCCGTTTCAAAGCCGAAGGGCCAGCGCTGTCCGAAGACGTTTCCGTGGTCATGTGGCCGGCATGACTAAACACCAAGGCGCACGGAACGCTGTTCCCTTCCCGCCGAAGTGGTCCCTATTTATCTACTTGCAATTTCTTGCTTTCGAACTGCTAGGTTGGCAGGAGCTGGAACTAGAGACGGGAGCTCACTCCGTCATGCGGCAACTCGGGTCTCGAACTGCTGAACTACTGACCTTCCACAGCCTGCAGTTCAGCGTCTTAACCACTTGAGCCACCGCAGGCAGATAGGCAGACGCTAAGCATCTTCCTGTTCACTGCCCCTGACTCCCCTTGAAATGTAGATCAATACTCTGTAGGCAAAGGCGAGTTCCTTCTTTCTCCTTCCTCTCTTCTCTCTCTTCCATGCACACGAGATGGAGAAGCAGGATGCCTCTCAGCATCCAGATCCATCTCCTAGCTAGATAGCCCCTGGAAACTAATATGTTGTCGAAGGCCTTCGTGTCCGGAGTCCGTTTGTTGTAGATTTTCCGGGCTGTCTGGCCATGGTCTTGGCATTGTAGGACCTGACGTTTTGCCAGCAGCTGTGACTGGCATCCTCAGAGGTATAACACAGAAAGATGGAGTGCTCTCTGTGTCAAGGGGAGAAGAAAAATGGCAGGCAGGTAATTTATATCAACTCAGGAAGGTGGGGTAGGGCTGAGTCATTATCTTGTAGGAGTTCCCCAGGCTGTGAAACATGCTAATGGAGGAGCTTTCCTGAGGAGGTTCTTTTGCATATGGATTGGCTGTTGAAATTCTAATCTCTGTAGTGCTCTTGTCAGATGTAGAGCCTTTGGTGTTTTTCAGGACAGGAAACCGTGCCCTATTTATTTTTAAACTCTCTTCTTTCCTGTTGAAATTGTGTTTATGTTCGTGAATTTCATTGGCTTCCCCGTGTAATCTGGCATGGTAATTGGATGTGTTGTCCAGCCTTTCGATGTCTTGGAAACCTCTAGAAACTCTATCTATCTCTCTACCCTGCACAATCAAGCATGCATTTCTAGAATAAAGTAGTTCTTATTTTGGTTCAAACTGAAACATGGCTTTGTGGAACTCTGTAGTCTTGCAAGCACATGGTGGGTCCGGGACAAAGCACTGCTGCGTTAAAGTGAGGTGCACTCCGCTAACGAAGAAGGATCCGGACCACCAGAACCAGTACCCTTCCAACAAGAACTGGGTGTTTCGGGAAGTCAGAGGGAAGGACTCAAGATTTGAAGGAGGAGCAGAGGACGGCCAGAGGTAGGGTGACGTCACCTGCCACGGAAGCCTGGGACACGTCAGGAGCAAAGTTCTACTTTCCATCATTGGTGGAATTCTAAGGCTCAAGCAGCCTCCACAGCAGATTGGATTCCCTGGCCTCAGGTCCGGACAACCTAACGTTGGGTGAGTGGTAGGGTGATGAGGTCAGTGGAGGAGGCCACCCTGTTTTCAATATATTTCCTCTAAAGGATCCCTGCCTGGAACTCTGTTTACTGCTGGTTATGCACCCATAAGGCCACAGCCCTGCTCTGGAATCTGATCTGCCCTGGGGTAGAAGGCACAGGGCCAGAGGTGTGATTTTGTACCCGACATTTGGTGTGAGCAGTGGGATACTCAGGAGGACAGAAGAAGAGATTGGCTTTATACCCCGCCCTTCACTACCCGAAGGGGTCTCAGTGCAGCTTACAATCTCCTTCCCCTTCCCCTCCCCACAACAGACATTCTGCAGTGTAGTAGGCGGGGCTGAGAGAGCTCTCCTGAGAACTGCCCTTGAGAGAACTGCTCTGAGAGAACTTGTGACTGACCCAAGGTCACACCAGCATCCCGGGTAGTGGGCATCCCGGGTAAGTAGTGACCACATCATCTTGGAATTTAAGATCTCGGGGAAGGGAACAGCTGGATGTAGTCAGACGTATAGGCTGGACTTTAGAACAGCTAATTTTAGCAAATATAAAAGTTATGCTGGGTAGAATCCCGTCGTCACAAATACTCAATGAGAAAAGAGTTCAAGAGGGGCGGGAGTTTCTTAAGAGCGAGATATCACAAACAATTCCAATGAGAAGGGAAAATGGGAGGGACTTAAAAGGAGCCACCGTGGCTCCATAAACAGCTTTCTAAAGACCTGAGAATTCAAAAAGACTCATTTAGGAAATGGAAGTAGGGCCATATAACCGAGGATGAATATAAGCAAATAGAAGAAGAAGAAGAAGAAGAGATTGGATTTATACCCCGCCCTTCACTACCCAAAGGTGTCTCAGAGCGGCTTACAATCTCCTTTCCCTTCCCCTCCCCACAACAGACACCCTGTGAGGTTGGTGGGGCTGAGAGAGCTTTTTGACAGAAACTGCTCTTTTTCAAGGACAGCTCTGACAGAACTATGGCTTGCCCAAGGTCACCCAGCCAGGGGCAAGTGGAGGAGTGGGGAATCAAACCCGGTTCTCCCAGATTAGAGTCTGTGCACTTCATCACTACACCAAACTGGCTCTCTATATAGCTGGTGCTTGTAGGGAGATGTCAGAAAAGCTTATTTATTTATTTATTTTTAACATTTTTACCCCGCCCTCCCCGCGAACGGGCTCAGGGTGAGGTCAGGGGAGCAAGAGATGCTAAATAATTTTTTAAAAGTTATTTGGTTATATTCCTCACAAGAATAAGAACCAGGAGGTGGTGGGCCCATTGCGGGGAGAGGAAAGTGAAATTTTCAACATGGGGTGAAGGGAGAAGAAAATTGCTACCGCTCTGAACTCCATACATCGCTCAGAAACTGAGCGCACAGCAACTGTTTTGTTTTCTTTCCCAGGCTCAGAGACTCCCGCTATTCATTTCCCAAATGAAGGCATCTGTGATGCTATAATTTAGTTCATTTCAGTACTAAAGTCACTCTTCTGAAGACGGCAGAAACAAGACTCCTGTAAATGAACGTCCAGGGAGACTTTACAAACATTCCCCTACAGGCTTTTTGGTGTGGCTTTTCTTACTGTCACTTCGGTGGGAAGGTAACAGCATTCCGTGCGCCTTGGTGTTTAGTCATGCCGGTCACATGACCACGGAAACGTCTTCGGACAGCGCTGGCTCTTTGGCTTTGAAACGGAGATGAGCACCGCAGCCCTAGAGTCGGACTCGACTGGCTTTCGAGCAAGGGAACCTTTACCTTTACTTTACCTTTCTTACTGTCAGATTTGTGACTATTACTTTGTCCAATGCGCATGGTATGCATATTTGCAGGTCTTAAAGTGACGATGATAACAACGAATTTCAAAAAACAGGACACAGCAGGTCGGAGATCACTGAGATAACCAGTGTAACCACTGGCCAATTCCTACCTTTCCCTAGGTTTGACCCACCTCAGTGGCATTTTTAGGTGAGTGCCCAGAGGGTCCCAGCCCCCTAAATTTCTGGGGAGCCCCTCCCTAAATCCCCCATGGCCTCCACCTTCATAGTTAATAGCAATGGAGGCCCCTCCCAGTGATGTCACTGCCCCCCTGTATTTAAGGACCTCGCATAGCAATGCCTCTGGCCCAGGCCCCCCCCCCTCCGAAATTGGAAAGTCTACCCCCTATGGACCAGTCCTCACATATGCAAACACATTCAGTCCTTACATATGTATTCTCGCCAAGAAGGACTATAAATCCTCTATATTTTAGTGCATTTCTTTTTCAGAATAGTATATTAGAATACTGAACAGATGTCTGCCGACAACGTTACACCCAGCTCAAAATGTACTGTTAAATGCCCTCCACAGGCCCTCTACGCCTGAGGAGAGACAATTAAGATTCTGTTAAAAGTAAAGGTAAAGCTTGAAAGCCACTCGAATCCGACTCTAGGGTTGTGGTGCTCATCTCCGTTTCAAAGCTGAAAAGCCAGCACTGTCCGAAGACGTTTCCGTGGTCATGTGGCCGGCATGACTAAACGCCAAGGCGCACGGAACGCTGTTACCTTCCCACCGAAGAGGTACCTATTTATCTACTTGCAATTTCTTGCTTTCGAACTGCTAGGTTGGCAGGAGCTGGAACTAGAGACGGGAGCTCACTCCGTCATGCGGCACACTCGGGTCTCGAACTGCTGAACTACCGACCTTCCACAGCCTGCAGTTCAGCATCTTAACCACTTGAGCCACCACAGCTCCTGTTACTTTCCTGCAATTAGAAAAAGCACCTTTAGACATTTATCTGCTCTTGTGACATGTTTATTGCTTTACAACGGTTGACCTTAGAACCTTAACTTGGTGTGTTTTTTTCCACTTTGCATAGCTTAAACATCATCATGTTACATGTTAAATGGCTGTTAAATCCCTTGTCTATAAATTTAGAAGCTCATCTGCCATTCCAATGCATTTTGTACACGAAAGCTCATACATTGAATCAACTTTTGTTGGTCCTAAATGTGCCCCTGGACTCTAAATTTGGCCTAGGTGGTAAAGGTAAAGGTTTCCCTTGCTCGAAAGCCAGTCAAATCTGACTCTAGGGATGCAGTGCTCACCTCCGTTCCCAAGCCGAAGAGCCAGCGCTGTCCGAAGACATTTCCGTGGTCATGTGGCCAGCATGACTAGACCCTGAGGTGCAGGGAGCCCCACTGAAGCGGTACCTATTTATCTACTTGTAATTTCTTGCTTTCGAGCTACGTGGGCAGGAGCTGGGGCCAGAGAATCAACATTCCCTCTAAGCTATGGAGTCCTGTGAGCAAGAATTGTACTTGGTGAGCTACCAGCATTAAAGTTGTGAGCAGGCAATTTGGCTACTGGATAAATCAGTTTGCTCTGGAGCCCTCCTTCCGGAGCTGAGACAAAAATGTGTGAGCTGGAGGCTAAAAAACGGTGAGCTAGCTCACACTAACCCAGCTTAGAGGGAACACTGCCAGAGATGGGAGCTCACTCCATCACAGGGCACTCGGGTCTCCGACTGCGTGCTGTTGTTGTTGTTCAGTCGCACAGTCGAGTCCGACTCTTTGCGACCCCATGGACCAGCTCCCGTCAGGCCTTCCGGTCTTCCGCCATCCTCTGAAGTTTCATGTTCGTTGCATCGATGACACTGTCTAACCATCTCATCCTTTGCCGTCCCCGTCTTCTTTGACCTTCAATCTTTCCCAGCATCAGGGTCTTCTCCAGTGAGTGCTCCCTTCTCATTGGGTGGCCAAAGTATTTGAGCTTCAGTTTCATTATCTGGCCTTCCAGGGAACAGTCAGGGTTGATTTCTTTGAGGATTGACTGAAGCTGAGCCACCCTAATAATTTACACCAATGGGCAACTCCTTCTAGCCGGTGGCCTCGCTGAGGACTGGCAGCTTGGGAAATGGCGGCTCTGCCCTTCCGCGGAGCTGGCCGCCGCCGAGCCCACAGCAGCTGCATTGACCTGCACGGGACATCCCCGGGGGCAGCCCGGCTGAAGCGCCTCCTGCAAAGGACGTGATGCGTTTTTCATTCCGCTGCAGCACTGAAAGCGTTAAAGCCGCCGAGCTGTTTGCTAGAGATGCGGGGTGTGTGTGTGGGGG
>NW_015172188.1:18234-18492 GCF_001447785.1 Gekko japonicus | reverse complement strand
CCCCAAAATGCCACCGTTTTCTCCAGGGGAGTTGATTTCTGTCTGTTGGAGGCAGGTTGTAAACAATGCTTTATGACTTGTTCTTTTTAACAATGCTTTTTAACTTGTAATCAATGCTTTTTAACTTGCTCATTAATGGTTTGGAGTTGGGAGTAAGCAGTGAAGTGGCTAGATTTGTGGATGATAGGCAGTTGTTCAGGGTGGTGAGAACCAGGGAGGATTGTGAGGCACTCCAAAGGGATCTGTCAACGAGGATGG
>NW_015172188.1:17623-17811 GCF_001447785.1 Gekko japonicus | reverse complement strand
ATTTGTTTTATTTATATTTATCATTTGATAAAAGGGTTGGAGCACTTTCCCTATGAAGAAAGGTTAAAGCGCTTGGGCCTCTTTAGCTTGGAGAAATGACGGCTGAGGGGTGACATGATCGAGGTTTATAAGATTATGCATGGGAAAGAGCAGGTAGAGAAAGAGGTACTTTTCTCCCTTTCTCACAA
>NW_015172188.1:6717-16032 GCF_001447785.1 Gekko japonicus | reverse complement strand
CAAGTGATGCTCTGTGTTCTTGGTGCTTGGGGGGGACAGTGGGAGGGCTTCTGGTGTTCTGGCCCCACTGCCGGACCTCCTGGGGGCACCTGGTATTCTTGGCTGATGTGTGACACAGAGTGTTGGACTGGATGGACCACTGGTCTGAACCAACATGGCTTCTCTTATGTTCTTTTGTCTGGAGCAGTGATGCTATGCATTCTTGGTGCTTGGGGGGCAAAAGTGGGAGGGCTCCTGGAGTTTTGGCCCTGCTGGCGGACCTCCTGAGGGCACCTGGTGTTTTTGGCCACTGTGTCACAGAATGTTGGACTGGATGTTGGCTCTGTATTCTTGGTGATGGGGGGGGGGAACAGTGGGAGGGGGTGTGGCCTTCTGACACTTCTGGTGATGTCAGGGGGTGTGGCCTTCTGACACACTTCCGGTGATGTTAGGGGGTGTAGCATATGCAAATGAGTTATGCTAATGAGCTCCGGCAGCTTTTTCTACAAAAAGACCCCTGGCTTAACCACTTGAGCCACTGCAGCCCAGGGTATAAATCCAATCTCTTCTTCTTCTCTTCCATAGGAGATAGACCCATGTGCTGCTGGGATGAAGAGAACCCGGAGGAGACGACAAACTCTGCCGAATGCACAAGGTTGCTGACACTGGGCTGAACAATTCCTGGAAATTTGGGGCTGGAATCTAGGGAGGGCAGGGTATAATGGCACAGAGTCCGCCCTCCAAAGCAGCCATTTTCCGAACACAAACTGATCTCTGCATCCGGGAGATGGTAGATTGGGGAAGGGGGGGACCAGCCAAAATTGCTTGGCATCCCATTTGATCCCATCTGGGACTCCTTTCTGGGACTCCGAACCATGCAGTGCGAGCTTTGTATTCTCGCTAGCTTCCCCCTTAGCGGGACCTGAACCCACGCCTCCCGGGACTGTGCCCTTGGGTTCCTCCCTGTTGTGTTTCCCGGGGGTCTGTCCCTGTCTTGCCTGGCAAAAGAATGCCTTTCCTCCCACCCAAACCCCGGTGTAAAGATGGAATAGGCTCTATAAACCAAATCCATCTCCTCACTTAATTTTTCCGCTTCACTGCCAGTTAGTGGTGCTAAAGCATTCACCAATATGCCCCTGAGATCTTCTTTTTCAGTCTTCTGTATGCCTTGAAACCGGAGAGTCAAATTTGATTTCTCCATTTGTAACATCAATAATGTGTTATCTTGGGCTCCTTGATGTTTTTTCCATTTTATCGATTTTTTGCATATGGTCCAGCAGAGGGTGAAGCAGCTCACTTTCTTGCTGATTGACAGCTGGCTCAGTAAGGCGAGGACTCAGACCGGAAGTCCCTCCCATCCTCATCACCGGTTTGCCCTGCTGTTTCTTCGGCCCCGACATCTTAACTTTTTTGTTTACTTTTTAAAAGTTCGTGCTGCGCAGCGTGGGGATCGCTCCCTCTTCTCCGCTTTCACCAATTCCCCAGAAGGTAACTTTGCTTTTTAAAGATTTCACTCCCCCCCCTTACTCGGTTAAAACAGTTCCGTTCGTTGGGGGGGGGGGGTTATCCACCCTCCTCCCTTTCACTTTCTCCAACGGGGGGGGGGAATGCACTTAAGTCTTTGCCTTTTAATACGATCATCCACTCACGGTTAGCCGTTATACGCTTTTGATTATTTTCGCTTCATCACCTCGCTGTGATCACTCCAAAATCCGGTGGCATTGCTAGTCCCCACAAAGAGTCCCCCCCCCCCCGACCGCGTGTGGGCTGTTTTGTTTTGATGGCCCAACTTGATTTATTGCTCCTGCCCTGTTGCTAGAGTTTGCCTTTTAATGGCTCGTCATGGACTCTCCTCATTTTCATCTACCTGTCTCTCATACATGAGCAGAAACAGCATCTTAAAAGAACAGGAATCCAGGTAGCGGGGAAGAGGCCAACCCTACAGTTCTTACTGGGTCAGTCACAACCTCTGTCACTCGCAGTCTCAGAGCAGCTTACAAACTCCTTTCCCTTCCCCTCCCCACAACAGACACCCTGTGAGGTGGGTGAGGCTGAAAGAACTCTTCACAGAGACTGCTCTTTTTTCAGGAACAGCTGTGCCAGAGCTTGTGACTGACCCAAGGTCACATTAGCAGGTGCAAATGGAGGAGTGGGGAATCAAACCCGGTTCTCCCAGATTAGAGTCCGCACACTTAACCACTGCACCAAACTGGCTGTGATGCAATGTCAAATAGGGCTGCAATATCTGAGTTGGGAACTTCCTGGAGATCTAGGGATGGACCCTAAAGAGAGCAGGGTTTCAGGAAGGAGGGCATGACATACGTGTGTGTGTGTGTGAGAGAGAGAGAAGTGATCTCAAGTCGCTTCCAAATTGGCAGCCATTTTCTCTATGGGAACTGATCTCCATCAACTGGAGGTGAATTGTAATTCTCGGAGGACTCTAGGCCTCACCTGGAAGTTAAATTAGTAATAACCCTCTCACAGGAAACAATACATTTAACACTCATAGAAAATCCATATTTTCTATGGTGTAGTGGTTGAGTGCGCGGACTCTAATCTGGGAGAACCGGGTTTGATTCCCCCACTCCTCCACTTGCACCTGGCTGGATGACCTTGGGCAAGCCGTGGTTCTGATAAGAGCTGTCCTTGAAAAAGAGCCGTTTCTGTCAATAGCTCCCTCAGCCCCACCTACCTCACAGGGTGTCTCTTGTGGGGAGGGGAAGGGAAAGGAGTTTGTAAGCCAATCTCTTCTCTTCTTCTTCATATGTAAACATATCAAGATACCCAGTGAATATCAACAAAAAAAATTTCAAATGTATACAATTTTTTACAAAACCATCTCAGTATGAATAAGGAGAGAGAAGAGATTGGATTTATACCCCGTCCTTCACTACCCGAAGGAATCACAAAGCGGCTTACGATTTCCTTTCCCTTCCCATTCCCACAACAGACACCCTGTGAGGGAGGTGGGGCTGAGAGAGCTCTCTCAAGGACTGCCCTTGAGAGAACAGCTCTGAGAGAACTTGTGACTGACCCAAGGTCACCCAGCTGGCTGCATGTGGAGGAGTGGGAATCATACCTGATTTTCCAGATTAGAGTCTGTTGCTCTTAACCACTACGCCGGACTGGGAGTCATTTGCGAATCCCCACTCCAAACCTCTCATCTGTTAGATGTCAAAGTCACACTGGTGCAAGAGGGAGGATGATGAGGTGGATGTTTTTTGGTATTTGAATGAATGTGGATTATAATGAGTTTTCGAAAGTACACTAAGGTGGGAACTCCAACTGAGGCTCTTTCCACGCTCCAGGCATTTGTATAGTTTCTCCCATGTGAATTTTGTTGGTGGTAAGTAAGCTGATTACTCCAAACGACGCTATTCCCACACTCCAAGCTCTAATATTTCTTCTCCCTTGTGTGTGTTCTTTGTGTTAGGTAAATAAGGCATGGAGACTAGAATAGTTAATCAAAATGAAGTTCTTTATCTAAAGAACTAAAGAGAGACAGTTGGGTGTCGTGGTTAAGTGTGCGGACTCTAATCTGGGAGAACCGGGTTTGATTCCCCACTCCTCCACTCGCAGCTGCTGGATGACCTTGGGCAAGCCATAGTTCTGTCAGAGCTGTTCTTGAAAAAGAGCAGTTTCTGCCATAGCTCTCTCAGCCCCACCTACCTCACAGGCAGTGTTCCCTCTAAGCTGAGTTGGTGTGAGCTAGCTCACAGTTTTTTAGCCTCCGGCTCACACCCTTTTGTCTTAGCTCAGGAAGGATGGCTCCAGAGCAAACTGATTTATGCAATAGCCAAATTGCTCGCTCACAACTTTAATGCCGGTAGCTCACAAAGCAGAATTTTTGTTCACAAGACTCCACATCTTAGAGGGAACATTGCTCACAGGGTGTCTGTAGTGGGGAGGGAAAGGGAGAAGAGTTTGTAAGCCGTTCTGAGACTCCTTTGGGTATTGAAGTGCAGGGTATAAATCCAATCTCCTCCTCCTCCTCCTCTTCTATTAATGGTAAAGGTAAAGGTTCCCTTGCTCGAAAGCCAGTCGAATCCGACTCTAGGGTTGCAGTGCTCATCTCTAAGTCGAAGAGCCAGCGCTGTCCGATGCCGGCATGACTAAACACCAAGGTGCACGGAACGCATTAGGAAAGGGGAAAAACAGGAAAGATCTAATAAAATAACAAAGTCCTAAACTACATATTTATACCGCAAAGTAGGCTAATACAAACCACAAGTCTCTAAGAGGAAAAAGGTAAAAGCCAAGGGGGCGAGGCTGCTCAGCAAGTCACCTCTCTTCTGGAAACTTAACAGGAAGAAACGCAAGGTAGCATTTGAACTTTTCAAGAGTCTCATCTTTACTTTTAAGTACATACACATAGCCGTATTTACTTTTAAATTCAGTGAAGGTAAGAAAGTATGTTTTTGCCTGCAGATAGCGGCATGGGACCCACAACATCTGAACAGACCTCTTCCAGGGAACTCTTTGTCCTGTGTATTAGATTGTCCCCTATAACTGGGAGCGGGTTTTCTTTGCTTTTATACAGATTTCACACCTTTCTTTTGCTTTATCACACTTAGCAGCACTAATTCCACATTCTGTCAAGACTGTTTCAATACACTGCATGTTTCTATGTGCCAGTTTTACATGCTGTGGTGTCACTCGGGGTGTGGGGGTGCAGGCGATGCAAAGACAACACAAGACAAACAGCTTCTGCAGAAAGCTGACTGAATGAAGGAAGGAACGACTCGGCTAAGCTCACCCTCCTCTCACTCACCAGCTGTATTTATTGAAAATCTTTTCCTCCTTTCCCCCTCCCTTTCATACATCCTTAGCATGAGACATGAACTAAGGAATGTGTGTGTGTGTGTGTAGGCAAGTTCTCTGTTATCAATTCCTCCCCCTCTTCAAGGTTAAACCGACTGCGTAGTGAGCAGTAAACAGATTCCATCTCGGCCTCTCATTACGTATAAGTATTTCAGTTCCCAATTTCCAGGCAGGAGAATAGTGATTTATTCTGCACTGCTTTCCTACAACATGCCACGAATAAAGACAGTTCTTATGGTCACAAGTATCTTGCCTAGTTTGACATACAGGCCTTTCTGCATTTGCTACACCATTTAAATTGTCATTAACATCTACAATATAATGTAACCCCATCCTTTTCATCAACCTTAAGTACAAGACCAGTTCTTTCATTAATGACTTTATCTGTATCAAAGTTTCAGGGACAAAAGTAACATTTGTTAGTGTAAGATTCACCACTTCACCTTTAGAGAGGAGGACTTTTAAAGGCAGTGTTCCAGTTCCAAGCACATTTCGTCTTTGCTTATTTGCTTGTAATATCTTTGGTCTATTCTCTGTATCAAGTTCACTACAGCTTTCTCTGAATTGACAAATATGAATAAAACTGCCTGTCAAGAAGAAAATATCTTTTACCATTCACACCTTGATAGACAGATATTTGAAACACTTGGTTATCGTCATGTGCATTAGGCCTTTGCTTGCATCTTGTATTTGATCTGCCATGTGGTGGTTTGAAATTCCCATAGCTGTTAGAATGTCCCCGGCCACTTGGAGCCGCTCTTTCTGCAGAAGCACTTAGACCTCTGGACCTCTGATCTTTTCCACCTCTAGATCTATGATATTTAGCGAAGTGTCCAACCTTTGAACATAAATAACATCTCTGTTCTTTAAAGTCAGGTCTCAGTCTTAATATAGACATTATTCCAGACAAATCATCCACTGCCCTTTTGAGTCTCTCAGATAGGCAATTGTATTATTTAAGAATTTTATTAATTTCCATAAGAAAGGGTAACTTAGGGATGTGACAAGGTATGGGTTATGACATCCGGGAACCAGTAGAGCACAGAGAATCATCTAACAGTTTAAACCACTTAAATCAAGTTCTCTAAGCAAACATACATCATTCCTTTGTTTAACAGATGTTTTCTGATTATCATTATAATTTATATGTTCAGAGTCTCTCTCTCTCTAGTCTCTTGTTCGGGTCCACATATAAAATGGTTTCCATACCGCTTCCAGCTCCCGGTCATCATGGTCTTTTAGCCTTTCCGATAAAATGTCAATTTCAGCAGCTTTTAGAATCTTTTCAATCAGTTCATCATCTGTTGGCACCTGGTTCACTTTCCAATATTTCGCATACAAAATTCGCGCTGCTGTCACCACCAGTGTTCCCTCTAAGCTGAGTTAGTGTGAGCCAGCTCACAGTTTTTTAGCCTCTGGCTCTCACATTTCTGTCTTAGCTCAGGAAGGATGTGGCTCCAGAGCAGACTAATTTATGCAGTAGCCAAATTGTTCGCTCACCACTTTAATGCCAGTAGCTCACAAAGTAGAATTTTTGCTCACAAGACTCCACAGCTTAGGGGAAACATTGGTCACCACATGTACAATTCTATGTTTTTGTTTCTTATCTAAACTTTCTGGTAAAATATTTAACGAAAACCATTCAGGTTTATAGGGCACATTCAACTTCAATATTTTCTGTAACCACTCATGAATCTTTCCCCAGTAATCTTTTGCATAGGCAATTGTACAATCCACATCCACTTTTGCAGGGCACTCAAGCATGGCTTTCTGATTTGCAAAGGTCTGTGGTAAACAAGTCTTAACATTTCATCTAAGTGCACACCAATGCTGGTTCCTTCTTTCATTCTCATACTGTACAGGTTTTCCTTCAAAGATATCACATTCTTATTTGATCTGGTGAAATATTTTCCTTTAAGAGCATCATATAATGCTCTTAAAAGCAAAGTCTTTTGCTTTGTTACGAATGGAACCTCATGACCTTCTGTACAAGAATACATTATCATTAAAGCTCTTGCTTCTTTCCTTTTAAATTCATCCTGTTCTGGCGAACTTTCAGGCATATCTTGGTCTGTAACATTTTAAACAGTCCTGAGCTTAAAGAGAAACCCTTAGTCCAGCATTCCACACTTGAAAACTGTTCTGGTTTAACTTTGGAATTGCATATATGCCACCGTTACTTACACCCTATTGGAAGTGCTCAGTAGGTGTGGCTGTGGATGATGGCTTTTTGGTTTGGTGCAGAGGTTAAGTGCGTGGACTCTGATCTGGGAGAACCGGGTTTGATCCCCCACTTGCAGCTGCTGGATGACCTTGGGCAAGCCGTAGTTCTGACAAGAGCTGTTCCTGAAAAAGAGTAGTTTCTGTCAGAGTTCTCTCAGTCCCACCTACCTCACAGGGTGTCTGTTGTGGGGGGGGGAAAGGCATTTGTAAGCCACCCTGAGACTCCAAGTGAAGGGCAGGGTATAAAACCCAATCTTCTCTTATTGTTCTTCATCTGTTGTAGCTGAAGATGTAAACATCTCTCTGTGCTGCTTTAAAATGTTTTCCTGGTGTGACAAGAGTTACATTATTTTCTCCCCTTCTCCTCTCCACGTTCTGTGCTATCTGAATCAGTGAAAATTGCTGGCTGTGTACAAAACGCTCCTCTATCCCCTTAAAAGTGTCTGTGGCTTCTCAGTGTAAACGGGAAAAAGTCTCTTGCAATCAGCTCCTTCTGTTCTTGGCTACAGCCAGAGGCAAACACAACACACTCCTCAATTTAAAATGAAAGGAGTGTTTGCAAAAAAAGCCCTCTGCACTGACATTTGAACTTAGAATGAAGAAGTAAAAAAAATATTCCAGAACAGTACCAGCTATTAGTGTCTCTTCTCCAAACAAAAACCGAGCAGCTTCTTAGACTGCCATTCCAAAAATAATAACCATACTCTGCTACCAAATTTATTGGGTAAATAAGGCACAGAGACTAGGGTTGTTAATCAAAAGAAAAGCTTTCATCTAAATCTATTAGGAAAGGGGGAAACGGTTACGGCAGCAAGAATTCTTTATGCTACTGGAAGTATTGGAAGAAATCAGAGATACCAACGAATGATGAACTCTTGGCAAAAAAATTTAAAACAGCGGAAATGGATATATTGACGGACTCCTTGAAAGATCAAGATAAACAAAATGTGAGAGAAAACTGAACACCGTTTTATGAATGGGTGAAAAGAAGCTAGGAAAAGGGAAAACCATTAATGGATTATAATTACTATAATTTGGGAGAGACTTAACGTGAACTGTAAAGAATATGTACTTTTTCAGGAATCATAATAGAAGATTTTAGTGATTTGATGAGTCGATAACAGCTTTAGAAGCTATATAAATGAAAAAAGACTGAAAACAAGGATTTAAGATGGAAACTGCTTGAATGAATTTGAATTTTATTGTTACGGCGTTTAGCCAGCAATATAAAACCATAGGAATAAAAATAAATTACAATGGCCTAATAGTAAAATTTCCAAAGTGCAACTAGGTACTAAAAAATAACATTGTACAATCATTTTGGTCACTAAAACCAGACTTAAAATTACACTGCAATAAAACATGGTAAAAGGAAATAAACTAAGATGACTTAGGAACAGTAAAAGTTAAAATCAGATAGTCCTAACCTGAGTGACAACCAGGGTACTGATGAGCTTTTACAACCAAGGAGCAAAATTTCGCAATCTGATGGAGCGCTGTATGTTCAAGGTTAAAAAACAAGTTCTCCATCTTATCCTGATCAGAAGTGCCTGCCAAAAAAGGCTCTATGAGTTTTGTGCGCGCCTCTTCAAATAACGGGCACCTTAAGAATACGTGCTCCTGAGATTCGATCTCCCCCAACGCGCACATACATAACCTCTCTGTTCGGGGTAATTTTTAAAATTTGCCCTCAAGAACTGCAGAAGGTAAGGCAGAGCATCTAGCCAAAGTATAAGCCCTTCTGAGTTTGCGGGACTCCAGAACATCTAAATATGGGGCCTGTGCAACAATGTATTTATTACTAGTTGGCGCTATAAAAGTTGGAGACACCTGTAGATCTAGTTGGCGTTCGGTGTCCTTGATCCTCTGCTTAATTTCTAACTTAGCTCGGTCACCACCCATTTCCAAAAGCGCTTGAGGAGAATACCCCAAGAGTGAAATTTTTCGCTTAACAGCGACCAGCCATTCAGATTCAAAGGGGTCAGTCAGAATCAGAGGCACTAGTCCACACGGATTTAAATTTATCTTCAACCAATAGAAGATGGAGTATAAGGCAATCATGGCTTCGACCTTCAGCATGCCCGTCTCTAGCCTTACCATTGCATTAGATACGCATCTAGGAATTTGGAGCACTGCTCTTAAAAACTTCGATTGAACTAGCTCCAAGGGGGCATAGCTAGAGGAAGGCGCTCCAAGCAGCGTACCATAAAGCATCTGGGCAAGTGTTTTAGCCTTAAAAAGTTTTATAGCTGCTGGTACAAAGTATCCCCCTTGGGATCTGAAAAACTTAAG
>NW_015172188.1:0-5554 GCF_001447785.1 Gekko japonicus | reverse complement strand
CTTACGTTTGAGAAGGCAACAGCATATTTTTGAATATCTTCTGCTGCCAAGATTACCTTTAAATTGTTTGCTAGATCACTGGACCACCTAACAGAACGTCTTTGTTGTTCAGACCCTCTCCTTTGGGGGGAGTACCAGATTTCCCGACATGGCACCTGTGGGGTGGCTGTCCAAATATGGCAGAATTTTGAAACTTTTTACTTTGGGTAACAGGGATGTGCATACTAGATGATAATCTAGGGTGCTAGCAGCCACTCCTGACATATAAGTAAAACCTCCGGGGTAGTCATCTGGTGTGGAACCGTTTAGAACTTGGAGATTTGTTTTAAACATTAGCTTCGCCAAACATGCACCTGCGTAGTTGGATTTTCTGTCTTTAAATAGTCTAGGTAGGAGCAAGCTATCCGAACCCTCCAGATGATCTCTAAAGAATAGCCTGTATTTAGCATCTAATGAGGGATCATCTGGACCCATATGGGCATTTAGATCTCCCAATACAAGAATCATCGCTTTAGGGTGTGATTCGACTATCGATAGTATATAATTCTCTAGGGATGCCCAATTCTTATCGATATCAATTTTTTAATATAATGGGGGTAGGTAGCTGTTGATTATAATCAAACTCTCTCCCTTCCAATGAAGTGATATTGCCATTGCCAGCTGATCTAGAGGCTGCAGTTCCTTACAGGAAACCATTAAGGATGTTGAAATTAATATACCCAAGCCTCCTTTCATCCTCCCCCGTTCCCTTCCCTTAGCGGCCTTCATACTATAAGATATGAAACCCTCCAATTCCAGGAATAGATCAGTCCATGTTTCTTGGACTGACAGCACTTCCGGGATATGATGATGGCTAAAAATCATCGGACTTCTAGATAGCCATTTGAACCACCCTGCAATGTTCCATGAAATTATTCCCAAACCCCTTACAGGTTTTGACAACTTTCGTTCTGGAGCCAGTCATGCCAAGGTTGTACCATCCCGGGGGCTAAGGGACGATTCGTTTATTCGATATTAGGATCTCGAGCCAAGGGCTGTAGATCTGACTCCTGGGCACTGATGGATGCAGGGAGTACCAGTTGATCCTCTCTCCTTGCTGATGAACCAGGCCTCTCTATGTGAGTGGCAAATCCCTTTCCATGGGGCCCCTGCCAATCTTTGGGATGTGTAGACTCCTGCTCTAGTGTTTCTACATCCATCAATTCTTGGGCCAAAGATTTATTTTCCATTTGGGGTTGTGCCTCCTGGCTGGAATGGATGGAGAACAGGACTCGTGAATCCCAGTCATACTCAGTCCTGCTGTTTGGATCAGGGAATAACGCCAAAGTACGAGAGAGGGTTGGAGCTTCCATCTGATTCTTTCCTTCTACGCAATCGTGTAGTACATCTACTTCACAGCCCCGTCACTCTATGGATATCTCCTCCGGAGCCAGCATTAAGCTCGAGGCCCTGGAAGAATTTAGCGAGGATTCTAGATCTGGCATGGAGCTAAATGAAGGCGGACTTAGAACTTGTGATGCTGGAGGGTTAGGAAACTGCACGATTCTTGTGTTGATGGAAACTGCTTTGTAACAGTTATTATACAAGCCTGATGGAAACTTTTTCCGATATGTCTTATCCCATTGCCCTTGTCCTCCCCTTCCTAAAATGTCTTATAGAGTAGAGAAAATCGAATAAAAACCTTAATTATAAAAGGAAAGGAAAGGGGAACACTGGAAAGTTTTAATAAAATAGCAAAGTTCTAAACTACATATTTATACAACAAAGGCCCCGGTCACACGGGAGGTTTTGGCCCGGAAGAGGGACAGATCAGGGGCGCAGCAAATGGGCGCGGTCAAACCGCAACATCTGGGAAGCAGCGCGCACCCGTCCCCAATCCGTCCCTTCAGCCAGAAAACCCACTGCAAAAAAGAACCTGCAAAAGAGCAGGACTTACCAGAAATGGCGCAGCAAGTGCGTCCGTGAGATCGCCGGCGCACCCGTCTTCCGGAGCAATCGAGGCTCCCGGCCGAACTGCCCTTCAGTGGCTTCCCCCCGGCATCTGATCGTGCCGGGGAGGAACTGCGCGGCGGCTCATGGGATCTATCTGATCCCGCCGTCGCGTGTCTCTTTTGGTGCGGCTCTAAAAAGCTGCACTTTGGCCATTCTTTTCCCCCCCGTATGGCAGGGACCGTTGTTGTTGTTCAGTCGCACAGTCGAGTCCGACTCTTCGCGACCCCATGGACCATCTCCCGTCAGGCCCTCCTAATACATACCAGAAGTCTCTAAGAGGGAAAAGGTAAAAGCCTAGGGGTGAGGCTGCTGAGCAAGTAACCTCTCTTATAGAACCTTACAGGACCTTACAGAACCTTATCTATATATCTAATACCGACAGGCGCCCCCTGCGTGCGGATACTTAAATCCGCGCATCGGGGGCAGCTGGGGGGGAGGGAGATTTTCGTGCACACTTGGGGCGGTCCCCAGGTGTGCACAAAAATCTTAAAACCTGGGAAAAAAAATTGGGGGGATACTTAAATCCCACCAAAACGGACAGAGCGTTTCCTGTGCATGCGCAGGGAACGCTCTGCAGCTGGGCTCGCCGCCGCCGCTTTGGAGCGGGGGGCGCAAGGCCCGGGCGGCTGCAAGCCGCATGGGCCTCACTGGTCTCTCCCCACCCCTGGCTCCTAAGCAGCGGCAGCTTGCAGCCGCCCCGGCCTCGCTTCGGAGCCGGGCGGCCGTGGGAACAGCGAGCCCCGGGTGGGTGGGGGTGGGTGGGGAACAGCGGGGCCCGGGCGGCTGCAGCCACTTGAGCCTTGCTTCGGAGCTGGGCAGGCAGGTGGGCGGGGGGATAGCGAGGCCCGGGCGGCTGCAGCCGCTTGGGCCTCACTTCTGAGCTGGGCGGGGGGGATAGCGAGGCCCAGGCAGCTGCAGCCCCTTGCGCCTCGCTTTGGAGCCAGGCGGCCGGGGGAACAGTGAGGCCCAGTACGCAAAATTTTGTTGCGGGTCTCCACTTGTAGAACCTAACAGGAAGAAGCTCAAGCTCATTCGCCAACTCAAACACTGGTAAATTAAAACCATCCAATCAGTTTCTCAAGCACACCAGTTAACATACAGGATTGATACTGAGCCAGGTTGAACTTCCAGGTCAGGTCTCAGGTAGAATCTTAACAAATATGTTAACTCAGTAATGACTGAAAATTTAGATTGTGCCATATCCCAACACTTTGGTGGGAAATAAGGTGTGCACTATGACTAAACCTTTCCCCTTGGTGCATGCATTTATAAGGTTTCCCCCCTTTGTGAATTCTTTGATGGAAAGTAGGGCTCCCACTGTGACTAAAGATTTTCCAGCACTCTAGGCATTTATATGTTTTCTCCAGTGTTTGAGTTATTTGGCAGGAAGAAAGTCTTTTACTCTCATGTAAGCTTTCCTCAAACTCCAGGCATTTCTATGGTCTCTCTTCTGTGTGAATTCTTTGATGCAAAGTAAAAAAGTAACTCTATCTGAAGCTTTTCCCACACTGCAGGCAGTGATATGGTTTCCCTCTGTGTGGGTTCTTTGGTGGGAAGTAAGGTATGAACTCTGACCAAAGCTTTCCCCACACTCCAGGTATTTATACAGTTTCTACCCTTTGTGAATTCTTCAGTGGTTAGTAAGACTTTTACTGTAACCATAGTTTTCCCCACACTCCATGCATGTTTATGTTTTCTAGCCTGTGTGAATTCTTTGATGACCGTTAGGGTATGAACTGTGACTGAAGCTTTTTTCCACACTTCAGGCATTTCTATGGTTTCTCCCCTGTGTGTATTCTTTGATGGGAAGTAAGTCTGGAACTGTGACCAAAGCTTTTCCCACACTCCAGGCATTTGTATGGTTTCTCCCCTGTGTGAGTTCTTTGATGGGAAGTAAGATTTGCACCCTGACTGAAGCTTTCCCCACACTCCAGGCATTTGTATGGTTTCTCCCCTGTGTGAATTCTTTGATGGGAAGTAAGTGTAGAACTGTTAGTGAAGCTTTTCCCACACTCCAGGCATTTGTATGGTTTCTCCCCTGTGTGAATTCTTTGATGGGAAGTAAGTGTAGAACTGTAAGTGAAGCTTTTCCCACAGTCCATGCATTTATACGGTCTCTCTCCTGTGTGAATTCTTTGATGGGAAGTAAGACTGGAACTCTGACTGAAGCTTTTTCCACACTGCAGGCATTTATACGGTTTCTCCCCTGTGTGAATTCTTTGATGGAAAGTGAGATTGGAATTCTTACTGAAACTTTTCCCACACTGGAGGCATTTATATGATTTCTCCCCTGTGTGAATTCTTTGATGGAAAGTGAGATTGGAATTCTGACTGAAGCTTTTCCCACACTCCAGGCATTTGTATGGTTTCTCCCCTGTGTGAATTCTTTGATGGGAAGTAAGATTGTCACTCCGACTGAAGCTTTTCCCACACTCCAGGCATTTGTATGGTTTCTCCCCTGTGTGAATTCTTTGGTGGGAAGTAAGGTGTGCACTCTGGCTGAAGGTTTTTCCACACTGCAGGCATTTGTATGGCTTCTCCCCCGTGTGAATTATTTGGTGGGAAGTAAGGTGTGCACTCTGGCTGAAGGTTTTTCCACACTGCAGGCATTTATATATTTTCTTACTGTTACACATCCTTGGTTGAATATTAATAACTGATCTTTCAGTGAAATTTTTCTTTCTTGCAGTGCACTCATTCCTGTTGTCTTCTTGACATGTATTTTGCTGTAGAGAGTCGTCCCTCTGTAAAAGACTGGAATTATTCCTCCATTTAGGTGGGTGTTTCCCCTTGTCCTTTCTTGGTGCATCCAAACGTTCAAACGCCTCTTCCACATCTGAATACGTATCCTCTTTCTCCATCAAAGGGTGGTCCTCTACTTCATTCGCTGACTGCCACCCATCTGTTGCTGAAAGAAAGAGATAACTGGCGTGATGATATAATACTTTCCACAAATACCTAATTGTGAGTTTTGTAGGACCTAAAGACTAAGGAGCTGTGGTGGCTCAAGTGGTTAAGAAGCTGAACTGTAGGCTGTGGAAGGTCGGTAGTTCAGCAGTTCAAGACCCGAGTGTGCCACATGACGAAGTGAGCTCCCGTCTCTAGTTCCAGCTCCTGCCAACCTAGCAGTTCAAAAGCAACAAATTGCAAGTATATCAATAGGTACCGCTTCGATGGGAAGGTAACAGCGTTCCGTGTGCCTTGGTGTTTAATCATGCCGGCCACATGACCACGGAAATGTCTTCGGACAGCGCTGGCTCTTCAGCTTTGAAACGGAGATGAGCACTGCAACCCTAGAGTCGGATTCGACTGGCTTTCGAGCAAGGGGAGCCTTTACCTTTTAAAAGACTAACAAGGTTTCATAAGCTTTCAAAAGTCAAGGTTCCCTTTGTCACATTTGATTCAGAATGTCGCGCTCTCGGTCTTTATATCTCAGTCCGAGGGCGGGAGGGGTGTTGCGATAGAGGACCTCAGGATGCAGAGGTACCCATGCACATTGTAATTAGCTAAATTAGAACAGTGGAGGCCCAGGTAGCACTCACTGCCAAGGCAGCCTTTTACC
>NW_015172187.1:43749-45048 GCF_001447785.1 Gekko japonicus | reverse complement strand
CCTGCATACTCTGTGAGTAGCTTTGATTGCAATTTTTCCACCGGTAGCAATTATTTTGCAGCTTGCAACCCAGCACAGTCTGGCTAATTAAGGGAAAAAAGGAGAAGCAATCATTTATTGCAACTATTCTTTTATAGCAGAAATAGTGCTTTATCAGTGCGCACATTCTGAAATAAAAATGGGAGGGTAGGAGTTAATAGTAGAGATGCCATGATTAGAAAATGAGGTCAAAGGCAATATTTTAACAGTGATGTTTTAAAGTTTAATGAAGTTGGCACCAGATTCTGGCTTGAGCTAACAAAGCCTGGTCGCAGGACCAAAGAAATGATCTGTTTGCAACTGCAAGCCATTTTATACTCCTGACATTCCAGTCCCCTGTAAACTGTAGGGATAGCCCTCGTATACCATAGAAAATATTCTTGCTCAAGCAAAAGCTCTGTAAAAGCAATGTGGGTTCTGAAAAGTGACTGACAAGTCTGTATTGATTGTGGGGGCTTCCCTGGGGAAGCCCCAGGCCAAATGGCCCCTGGGCAGACAAGAACACAAGACGAGCCCTGCTGGAGCAAACCAGTGGCTCATCTCCTTAGGTTCAGTGGTATGGTCCAGCTAGGAATCTCTATACATAGCAGAGTGCACCAGCCTACATGCAGCAGTAGCTACTTGGTACTCTGCATGCTAGCAAAGTTCCAGAGTTACACAGAGCGACTTGCCAGTCTCAAACTAATAAGAATCCTTGATTCAAGGAACTACATTCTAGATAGTATAGGCTGAGAAACAGGGACAGAATCTAATCTAAGTAGGTAGACGGATGCGGAGGGAGAATGCCTGTCCTGCATCCATGGTGGCAAAGATGGAGAGTGTGTGCTCCTTCTTTGTGGCATTTTGACCCGCGTCTCCCCCCGATCTAAAAAACCCCAAGGATCGAGAAGACACAGCGGAAATCGGGGGGAGATGCGGGTCAAAATGTGGCCGCTCAGTGTGAAATTGACCAATGCAACCGGGGCAAACGGAAGAGCTAGCGAGGGCGGCACGGCTGCTTGTGGGGAATCGGTCAGGGTGTCAAGTCGGAAGGAATGAACTCTTGTCCCTAGCAGCATTCTACTCCAAGGGAAGGTATCAGATAGCAGGAAGGAAAGGTGGCACTGGACACCGGATAAATTGCTTAGATGCTACACGAATGTCTCTGGAAATTGTTGGAGGTGTAAGAATAACATAGGAACGTATATTCATATCTGGTGGAGCTGTGAGAAAATACAAAAATTCTGGAAAAGTATTAAGCAATTAATAGAAGAAATTACA
>NW_015172187.1:38310-38509 GCF_001447785.1 Gekko japonicus | reverse complement strand
CATGCCTAGTAGAAGTCCAACACCACAGTTTCATTCAGACACCCCTGAGTGTGAGCCCCCTTCTACATCGAGCTGTAACTTAACGACACCAGTTTTAATTAAGATGTACTGCAGAACATGAAAAGAGAGCACGTGTATTTGACCAAGCTAAGTTGTAATTGGGAGACTGCTTTCTTTGTCATTTGATTGAAGACCTTGA
>NW_015172187.1:12606-38152 GCF_001447785.1 Gekko japonicus | reverse complement strand
ACTTAATTAAGCATCTTTTCTAATCAAATTAACGTTCACTTCTTAAGTAGAGGGTTCTAACCTCAAAGTGGCTTTAAAACATTCTTTTCTCCAGCCATTACCTTTCAAGAGAGAGATAATGTCCCCTGGAAGTGAGCCTCTTACCTTGAGTTATTATGCAATGGTTAACAACAAATATTCCTAAAATAACACACACGGTTTCATAGATTATTTCCGGATGTATCTGGAATCTTTGGAATTAAGCTGTGCTGCCAGAAGAAATTCACTTTGAAAATGTAAGGCAAACCACCATAAAGAAGCATTCCTTCACAGGGAAATTGCAAAACACAAGACAACTATTGTTTATAACTAATAGGGGGGCACTTAAGATAACTTACTAATTGTAAGACTAAAACAGAGAGATGCCGCCAAAAGAAAAGTCTTTCAAGTGTATGTTTTGAACATGCTTGGAAAGCCAATGGAAGTTTCAGGTACGGATGGCATGTTGTCGAGGATGCAGCTGCCTTGCTGGTTTGGTGTAGTGGTTAAGAGCTGTGAACGCTAATCTGTAGAACCAGGTTCGATTCCCCACTTCTCCTCCACATGATGCCTGCTGGGTGACCCTAAGTCAGTCATGGTTCTCTCAGAGCTCTCTCAGCCCCACCTACCTCACATGGGGCCTGTTGTGGGGAGGGGAGGGGAAGGTGACTGTAAGCTGCATTGAGACTCTATACGTTTGAGAAAAATCGGGCATAGAAACCTACTCTTCTTCTTCTTCTTCTAAGTTACTGAAGTGCTCATCTCCCAAGATGTTAAATAAACATTGGTCACTCTTCAGTTACTTTCTAATTCTATTTGAATGATTTTGTGATTCAAGAGCAACACAAATCTAGAGATGCTGCAAAATGTGCAGCAAACACATTTGATCGGTAAGCATACGATTTGACAGATAGGGGCCCCGGTCACACGGCAAAGTTGCCGCGGGAGAGGCACGGGAGTCCTGCGGATTTTCCGGGCGCGATCTCACCCCAACATCTGGGAAGCACAGTGCTCCCGTGGCAAACCCGTGGCTCCCCACCGAAGGTGCGGAGTTAAAAACTAGTACCTACAAAGTACTAGTTTCCTGAAACTGCGGGCCAAGGGCAGGCGTCTGATCGCGTTCCTGGTGGACTTACATGGCATCTGGCACCCGCCGCTGTTCGTCTCTGCAGGTTGCGCAACAGTGCCCAACAGCGCATGCGCACAAAAAGCAATTGCTAGTGCGATCGCGCAGCATGGCTTCTGTGCTGTGCTGCAGGATACCCGTCTGATCGGCATTTCCCCCGAACCACAGGACCTCGACCGGGACGTGTGCTCAGGCAGCCACACGTTAGTTTCCTCCGGGGCAATTAGCCACGCCTCCTCCCCTGCGATATCCAACCCATGTGACCAGGGCCCAAGATGGGTAGCCGTGTTAGTCTGTCTGTAGCAGAGGAAAAGAGGAAGAGCACCTTAAAGACTAACAAAATATGTGGCAGGATAGGAACTTTGTTGAGTCACTGCTCACTTCTTCAGATACAACTAGGCACTATTTGACAGCTACACTCACTTGTGCGCTGAGCTGCCGATCTTCTTGCCTCGTTGTCGTCTGCCTTGAGCAGCTGCTGAACAGCTTTGTGGCTGTGCAGTCGCTGTCGTTGTGGAGTCTCTCAGTACTTCTGTCTTGTGACTTCTTTGGCATCCGTAAAGTAGGTGAAACAAACTCCCCCAGGGTCAATGATGAAATAATGTGGGAGGGCGGGGTCTGTGTGACAATGCTTTTTTGCTTCAGGAAAGGCTGTGGCTCAGCGGTGAAGCATCTGCTTGGCATGCCAAAGGCCTCAGCTTCAATCCCTGGCATCTCCGGTTGAAGGGTCTCGAGGTCGGTGATGGGAAAGGCCTCCACCTGAATCCCTGGACAGCCTCTGCCAGTCGGAGCAAACAATGTTGACTTTGATGGACTGGTCGTCTGAGTCAGCAGAAGGCAGCTTTGTGTGATCAAAATGTCCACGCATGAAATAACATTGCTAACATGGACCTAGATGAACTCAGAAGGGTAAAACTTCTGTGTGGAGGCTACCATGAAATCCGATGATCAAAGCCAGTAAAAGCAGCATGCAATGCAGAGGGGGATTTCCGCTTCAACATGGATTTCACAAAACAACTGAAGGAAAAGCCAATGCAGACTCAGCCTGGGAATGCACACGACCACAATGTCACCGGTTGCTCTGCATGGAACTGCTTAAAGTAACCCGCGAAACAGGCTTGGCTTCCTCCTGAAAAGATCAACAGCTTGATGAAAAATGTGCTCCTTGCTGACATTAGGTGAGCAAAAGGGGAGCCAAACCAATGGGTGCTTGAACATCACTGTGCAATACCCAAGCATCACAAACGAGGAAGTTCACCAGGCTAAGTGCAAATTTCAGAACCTACTTGATTCAATAAAGCAAAGCAAGCTTGATGCACTTGATACGAACTCTGTTTGACAACAGCTTGTTCAAGACAATGTCCACCATTTCCAGATGGGTTGTTGCATAAATAGGCTGATATTGAAAGCACTAATACTTTTAATATTGTGATATCTGGAGTCTACACAGCTGAGAAGAATGTGAGTCTCTCACCCTAGTGGGGGTTAGAAGCCCCTTCAGGTATCTGGGCCTTTTAACAGAGATTGTTGTCAGCTATTTATCTTTGCAGGCCACTATACCTAACACATTTAAAAACTGAAAATCTTAGATTCAGAGTTGGATGAGTCCTGGAAACTGAATCCCATGATTGACAGCGCAATCATCACCACCATGGAGTTCAAATCACGTTGCAAAATTTGTCAGAAGTCTCACCCTGTTTAGAATGTCTGCCCATCTCTGCCAAAGCAACTGATCTTCTTTCTTTTGCCAAGATACTCAAACAGCTTGGCAACAGGAGCGTGTCTTCTTACTACCATGTGTGTGCCTTGAAATCCATTTGTGCTGCTGCTGTCACCAACTTGGGTGCGTGTGTGTATGTAAGATTATGGCCTTGCATGGTGTTATTCAAGATGGTGTGCTGCAGATGAGGATATTCACAAATAGGCTCCAGTTGGTGGCTTTATTGGTTTTCAGTAGTAATAGGAATTCCTCTGAAATGTTACTTTTGTAAGGGGGGGGGGTGGAATCACTTTTGCTTAGACCTCCATTTCATAGAATCATAGAATGTTAGAGTTGAAAGGGATCTTGCAGGTCATCTAGTCCAACCCCCTGCACTCTGCAGGAGATGATTGAATGGATATCTCATAAGACCCCTGGTTCCACGCATCTATCTGATGAAGGGAGCTTCGACTCTCAATAGCGTGGACTTCCCCCCAAATCTTGTTGGTTTCTAAGGTACTACTGGACTCAAATCTGGGTTCTGCCAGTCAGAGTAGACGATATTGGCCTGGATAGACCAAAGATCCAATCCTGTGTAAAGCAGCTTCCGACATTCATACGGAATGATTGAAATGTGTGTTTCTGAAAATAATGAGGCAGAGAACCCTCTTATCATCCAAAGACATTAACTGATGCATAGTATTACAAGAGTGACACTTTTGGTGTTTTACAGCTAGCTTTCTCTGAGGAAGAGAATCGGCCATTTTTCATCATTAGACTTGTGGGCATGCCATGTCTTATTTGCTGGTACGTCCACGATCATTAGATTTAACAGCAAAACAGCAGGGAAATCGTCAGAGGAACACACCATTAAGCCTTCACTTTATCATCCCTCCCTTCACTAAGCATGCTGATTTCCCCCCACATTTTTGCTCAATTGTGAGGATCGTCCAAACATTGAATTGTGTGAGTTTTGTTCATGGTTGAGCCAGGCCATTTGCCGAACGGCACAGTAAGCACCTGCGTTTGAAGCGGAATCTGCTATTGCAATATTTAGCAAATAGGATTTCGTCGGGAACCGATCTGTGTGCAGTGAGGAAAAAAAAGAGGTCCTTTTACACACTACTTGTAATGGAGTGGAAAATTACATTTCCCATTGCAAGAACATCCCCATTAGTAGGAAAGCATATTCTTTAGCAAAGAGCTCCAAAGCACCTGAGGCGGCGACGGGGTGACAGCCCAAGTAATGGAAGTTTGGAAAGACCTGGGAGATACTAAAACGAAAAAAATGTTTTCTTTTATACATTGCGGTTCCTTCATAACTGCGCTCCCCTGATACATCAGAAACAATTGGATTTGGAACACTGAGGTAAAACAAATTTAAACAAGCACGGATGTCGTTGCCCAGAAGGAAGCGTATCCTCGTAAGGAAGGAAAATGCTATCATATTCTCCTTAAGTAACTGCCCTACCAGTTCACTTTATGCTGGAGATGCTTCGCTGTTTTTACCCGCTGCCTTGACAGCGTCGCTACAAGGAGGAGTTCATGAAGTCTGATGGGCTTACGACCGGCTTATGAAAGACACATGGAGTTGGACGCCTCCTGAAGTGTTCCGTACTGGGCCACTGGCTCCACAATGTGACAGAAACGTGAGCAGTGGCTCATCTCAAGGATTGCCCCAGGTGGGAAGTCTCCACGCCATATCCAGTGAAACTCCTAACAGTCCGTGATGTCATGAATGCTCTTAACAGGATGGGAGTAGTTCACGGTGGCCCATTTAGAATCATAGAATCACAGAGTTGGAAGGGGCCATACAGGCCATCTGGTCCAACCCCCTGCTCAATGCAGGATCAGCCTAGAGCAGTGGTGGCGACCCTATGGCACGGGGGCCAGAGGTGGCCCTCAGAGCCCTCTCTGTGGGCACGCGTGCCATCGCCCCAGCCAGGCCCAGACCATCATTAAAGTGTCAAATTCTCTGCCAAATAATTTTAAGTAAATGAAAGCATTTGGGATTGCTTTCCTTACTTTGTTTGGATCATCTTAAGTTAATGTATGAGTTGTTTTTTCTCAGTATTCAGGTTAAATTGCCGTGTTGGCACTTTGCGATAAATAAGTGGGTTTTGGGTCGCAGTTTGGGCACTCGGTCTCTAAAAGATTCGCCATCACTGGCCTAGAGCATCCCTGACACGAGGTTGACTCAGTCGAGGAAGCAACAGCCCTCAGTTTTCAATACCCGAGTAAGTGTCAGCTATGCTGCCATGATGGGGGGGGATCCATTTTCTTCCTCTGTGGGCCAGATGCTGCTTCTTTACTTTTGCTTCTGTACTGCTTACTTATCTATGACCTTGCAGGTTGCTGGTGTAGTGTCTGGGATGCCTGGAACCGTGGGAGCGCTTTCGGTTCCCAGCTGCAGCCTCTAACGGCCTGGGGACCCTTCTCCCGTGCGTGGGAACCAGGCTAATTGGCTTATGGAAAGGTGGGGTGCATACAAATGCCCTATATCCCATTACGCTTGTAGGAACGTTGCCATTCTTAACAGTGACTATGTTAATGCCTCTATAGCACTGCAATAAAGTATAACCTTTCTGATAAGCGTGTACTCCGTTGTTGGCTGTGGAACCTGGCAGTAAGGCTATTAACAAAAGGACATTTTGGAGTTAGTTAATTCACAGGGTCGCCATAAATCACAAATGATGGCACATGCCATATACTCAATACGTGCAGTTGATACCATGAACAGTGGCAGGTGTTCTGGGGATTTTTCCTGCTTAAACTCAGTAAACCTCAAAGTGAGAGTCACAGCGTTGTTTAATAATTTTCTGTATGCAATGGTGCTACTTTTGGAGTTTAAGGAGCTTTCTATAATTTTGGTAAATATTTTCCTTCTGCCACATGCTTGCAAGACTAAGATCCTTTGGTGTTGGAACCAGTTAGACACCTATTTAGAGAATATGGTTAGTCTTTATCCTGTGAACCCAGTGTTATTGGCTGCGGATTTTAATGCTAGGGTTGGGGAAACAAATGAAGATCTTTTTCTGAAATGCTTTAAAACTCAGATAAAAGACAGTTTAATTATAAATCACAGAAGGTCTAAAGACAGGAAAATTAATGGTGCTGGGAGGCATTTTGCATCCTTATTATTAAAAAAACGATTTAGCAATGGTGCAGAGTTGTTTTCTGTTGTCCCAGAAGATCAGACCAGAACCAACAGGTTTGAAATTAAATCAAAAAAGTATTCAGTTAAACATTAAGAAGAACTTCCTGGAGAAGCAGGCTGCAGCGCGGCGAGACGGTCGCATTTGTGCATGCCAGCCACTTCCAGGTTTGTTTAAAGGGTCTCAAGATTCATCAGAGACCCCCCACCCCCCGGGGAAGGGGAGAGTGGGCTGCTAGAGGCTTGATCCAGTCCCCTGTGCCGTGGCTACTCACGGGGAGAACCAGGGATTGCCTCATGCTCAGTTCGGAAGGGAGCCCATTCGCATGGGCAAAGCTCTCGCTTCCTGCGCCGAGGGGGGGTGTTAGAAACACCGCCGAACAAACGCTTGAACTTTCTGTGAGTAACAACTTTACTTTGGAGCTTATAGAGAGAGAGCTGTCAAAGCTTTAGCCCTAAAAGTGAAAAGAAGCTTTGAAGGTCAAAGAAGACGGGGACGGCAAAGGATGAGATGGTTAGACAGTGTCATCGATGCAACGAACATGAAACTGAGCAAACTTCAGAGGACAGCGGAAGACAGGAGGGCCTGGCGGGATCTAGTCCATGGGGTCGCGAAGAGTCGGACTCGACTGTGCGAATGAACAACAACATAAGCGGCCAATGAGAGGAGACAGACGGAGACAACTTTACTTTCATTTTCTACTACAGGGCGATGCTTTAAGAGGAACTAGCCTAACTGTCTAATTCGTAAAATTGATGGCTAGCTTTACTGTTTTATTGACTGTGGAGCTGGTAGACACCCCTTTGCAACGATCTCAATTTTTACCCCAACAGGGGCAGGGTTTTAGGAAAGGTATTAGGAAACCCTTTATAAATTTTTTGGGGTCCCAGGGAAATGAAATAAAAATAAGAAAAGGGGTTGAAATAAAGAAGAATTGGAGACTGCTACTATCAAAGACTCAACAATGGGGAAGCAGCAAACAGCTGTTTTAAAAACTGCCCCCCATAGACATTTTGACTCAAAAAGTGGCTGAGGAGAAAAGCAAAAATTTGACCTTGAAGTGCATATCTGTGGTTTAGGCTGTAAAAACATTGCATTGGAGAAAACCTAAACAATTAGTTTGGCTATTAAAAACAGAATCTGGGCATATATCCACTGATTTCTGAATGTTCCAAAACAATCCTGGAGAGAAGAAAAATAATTATCTGAGTTAAAGTGCAAGAAAAATAGTAGATAGTTGGTTGGAAAAAAATGGATAAAGAAACTCTAAAATATGATGTAAATGAATATATTTTTGTGTTATTGTATGTTATGGAAAAAAGGTAAATAAGCTATTTTTAAAAGTGAGAGAAAAATTTGGGGCATTTTGCCCAAACTGGGCAAATCCAATTAATGTAACACTGCTTTTAAGATGGCAGGCCAAGCTAGCCAAGCCAAAATTAAAACACCAGTTTCCTCACCAGGGATTCCTGGTGCTCCAAATTTTCAGCCCCTGCGCAAAAAGAGATGCAGGCCCTGGTTTAGGTGACCATCCAAAATTCCATAAGCGAGGCGGTTGAGCCAATTAAATCTACTATGGAGGAGATTTGAATCTCCATCACTGAAGCAGTAGAGCCCATTAAAATGTGATGAAAGAAATAACTGAACAGTGCTCCACAAGTTTGAAAGCACTTCAGAAACAAATAACATATTATACTCAGAAGATTACTGGATTGAATATCACAACAGAAAAAACAGAAACCAAAAAAGAAATAGAGATCAAGATTAGAGAAAAAATGAAGATCTCACCAATAAAATGGCGACATTATTAGCGGAACATATGAACATGGAAGAAGTAGACAAGATTACCCATGAAATTGGTGTAGCCTTCAGAATGAACTCAGCTTACACAAGGCGATTCCAACTACCAAGAGAGGTGCAAATTCGTTTCCATAAGAGGGTTGTTAGAGACAAGATACTGAGAGAGGTGAATGCCACACCATTAATGATGAAAGAGACAGAAATAAATGTTCTAAAAGAAATTCAATGGAGAGTTAGAGAAAAGAGGAAAGAATATATCAACTTGACAACATTGCTAAGGATGAATACTATAAACTATAGATGGCTCCTACCTGAAGGTCTGATTTTCACTTTCAAAGGTAGAAAACATAGAGTAACATCAATCTTTAAGGCAGAAAACTTCCTTAAAACCCATGGAGATGAACTCTCAACAGAGCAAGAAGGGAAGGGAGAAGAGGAAGGAGGAGAAGAGGAAGAAGAAGAAACTCTACAAGGTGCGATGGGAACTAGTGTGAAATCACAGAGAACAAGAAGACCAGGAACAACAAGGAAATCACCAGTCAATACAAGGCAACTGACAAGAGAAAAACTGGAACAACAGAACCGGAAACAAGATGGATAGAGGTAAAATAAAAATAATTTTGGTGAATGTGAATTGATTAAATGGACCACAGAAAAGAAGGAGAATATTTCATCAACTTAGAAAGCAAAAACTGGATATTATATGTCTTCAAGAGACACATATTAAGAAAGTGGATGAAAAACATTTACAAGTAAAAGGACTTGGCAAAATTTTCATAGCATCAGATAAGGAGAAAAAGAAAAGAGGAGTGGCTACATTTGTAAAAAATCACCTTCAGCCTGAACAAATATATGCATCACAAGATGGAAGAATTTTAATGGTTTTCAATACAAAGACAAATGAAAAGAAGGCTTATTGTGATTATCTATGCTTGAAATCAACATCAAGAAAATTTTTACAAAAGATTGCAAAACTTGATTACACAACAAGATTACCAAGAGATTTGTATTATAGGGGACTATAATGCGGTTTTTGATAAAAAGGAAGACAGGAAAGCAAATATACAGGGGGGAAAGAGAGGAGGTAATGAATTTCCACCTGTTTTGTATCAACTCCTGGAAGAACTGAAATAGTGGATGCTTGGAGGGTAAGAAATCCCACTAAACAACAATATACAGATATCTCTAATGGGACGAATTGCTCTAATTAAAATGAATGTACTACCGAGGTGGATATTTTTATTTCAGACAATCCCTATTTTGCAAAATCAAAAAATCTTCAAAGACCTGGACCAGTTAGTCTCGAAATTTATTTGGCAAGGGAAGCATTTGAGAATAAGGCTGAAGGCCTTACAAGATTCTAAATAAAGAGGAGGTTTTGGACTTCCAAATTGGATTTTATACTATAGAGCTGTGGCATTAGCATGGATTAGGGACTGGATTACCCTAGAGGACAAGAGAATATTAAAGTTAGAAGGCCCGGATCTTATGTTGGGATGGCATGCATTTTTATGGTATGGGAAGGCGTCTACTCAAAAGTATTTTAAGCAACATTGGCTTTGAGCATCTTTACTAAAAGTATGGGAAACTATACATAAACAATTTTTCACAAAAAATTCAAAATCGATTGCACCTTTGGAAGCATTTAGGCTACTGAATATCTATGAAGAAGAGAAACCAAAAAGATATCAGGATATTTTGGACTCCAAGAATGACTTGAAACCACTAAAGGATTTATCGTGGTAGAAAAAAGCTCAAATAGAATCCAGATATACCAAAGAAGAAAATAGGCTTCCACGAGAACTTGGTAGAGATTGAAAAGATTATAACTACTGACCAAAAATGCATAAAAATAACCTATACCTTACTACTCAATGATATTATGGTGGAGGAAACAGTTAAAGAAAAAATGATCCAATGAACCAAACATATTGGTTACAATATTGATTTTGAGCAATGGGATCAAATATGGAAGAAAAATATAAAAATTACAAAAGCTATAGCCTATTAAAAATGTATATAAAATGTTTTATCGATGGTATGTAACACCAGAGAGGTTAGCGAAATATGACAGTAAATGTTCAAATAAGTATTGGAAATGTGAAAATAAGGTGGGTTTGTTTTATCATATGTGGTGGCACTTTGAAATAAGTAAAAATATTGAATATGGATTCATGAAATGATTCAAAAGGTGACAGGTACGGCTATACCATTTATACCAGAGGTATTATTATTGAACATTTTACCGAAAGAACTCAATAAAGATGATCGCTATCTTATTGCATACTTAACAACTGCAGCCAGAGTCTTATACGCCAAATATTGGAAGACACCTGAGACACCCACGAAACAAGAATATATAAACAAAGTGCTAGAGGCAGCTGAAATAGACAAATTGACTTTATTGATTAAAGGTCTTCAGGATTCTACATTCCAGAACACTTGGACACGATTTTATAGCTGGTATAATAAATATGTTTAGGCAGATAAAATTAAAAGACATCTTACAAGATAAATTATATGTATAACCCATTCAGATAAAATTGTAATGATATATATTCACATTATAAAACTAGGAAATATTGTTTATATTTAGGCATAAGAATTGTACTATGAAAATCTACTACCCCCATCAATTTAATGTATGTTTTATTGTTTGTTTGTCTTGTTTGAAAACTAAGAAACTCAAGTCCCTCCAAAATGAATGGGATCATTTACTATGGGTTGTAAAAACAAAAAAAACCAACATCTTTTGGACCTTAATAGCAAAAGGATTGGACTTCTGGTTTTAGCGTCTTGCAGGTCAGACGTGTCCCATCGAGCTTGTAGTAAGAATGGGAATATAAAGATTTTCATATATAGGTTTTTCCTTCTTGATTGTTCATATTCGTATTTCTCTGGTTTTTATAGATTTATTCTTTAAGTAATATTTTATTAGGATGTTAGAAAGGCCTGTTATATAGAAGGCTTTCCTCTTGTAGGTCTGATATTGCTAGCAGACAACAGAATCGGTACAAAGTTCATGATTCTGTAGTTCTTAGGGCAAACCTTTCAATGTCTGGGTCAGATAGGATTTTAGTCTCGTATCAGTAATGAATACTTTTGTTTGGGGAAGAACAAGCTTTAGCTGATATGCCTTGGGTCATGTCAAGTAAATATGTGACGCTATTGCATAGGCACACCTTTCTTACATTTGACCAATAAGGAGATTTTCATGTAAATGTTGTTTATGTTTTTGTAACCAATTATGCCTTTTGAATATTATTCCCATGATGATGGTATGATGATGTCATTTTAAGTATTTAACTTTATGTATTTCCTGAATCTGTTCAGAATATGCTCAAGAAGAAGATGAAGAAGAAAAAGAAGAAAGTTGTCAATTTCTGGTTAACTATTTGGTCTAATTGTTTTCCTATTAATTGAGGCATGTTTCCTGATTATGCTGAGAAGAAAGCAGTCAGTTTTGATGGGTTCTTTGGCCCAACTGTTTTCCATATTTCATTACAATAAAATACAAGAACTTCCTCCTCATTTGACTTCATTTTTGACATGGAATCTAATGTCTACAACAAGCTCTGATGAGGACACACTGAGTCACGGCAGACAGGAGGGGGCTGGGATGATTCCGAGCCTCCCTGGAGCCCTTGTAGAGCCCTTTGCCTGGGGTGCGGAGGGATGTCTCTTCCAAGGTGACGGCCAAGGAATTGAGGCTCCCCTTACCTCGAGAGGTCCTGCTGCCGTGAAGCCATTATGGCGTCTAGAGCTGACTGCCGGATGGAGCAGGCAAGAGATCAAGTGTAAACACGTTCTTACTACACTTCAAAAGCGATAAACTGTGAGTTAAGCAATCCCCCTCTAAGTGGCTGAGCCAAGTTAAAATGAACTATTTACGAGGCGAAATAGTGGGAGGGGAGAAGTTGGGGATTCCCCCCCCCATGAAACTTAAAGGTTCCCAAGCGACAAGCCGAGAGGGGAAAAAATGATACTGACCGAGAGAGACTGTAAACAAAACTGGAAGGTTCAAAATAGTCCAAAGTGCATGTAAATTGAAGAACTTTTACTTTAAACTAAAAATCTTTTTTTCTTGTGTAAACAATGTCTGGTAGAGGAAGAAGAATGGCGCAGGAGAAGAAACCTCCTACAGGAACTACCCAACCAACAACTCCAACCCGAATGCCGGAAACAGCTACTGATTTCTCTAACATGCTTGCAATGGCGCTGCACCGTCTACTGGAGAAGATGTCTAAAATCAACAACAAACTCGATGGTGTTCAAAAGGAACTGATGGGAATGGACAAAAGAGCAGATAAGACTGATATAGCCCTTAAGAAACTGGAGGCTATTTCTTTCCTGGGAAAGAAATAGCAAAAAAATTACTAGATGTAGCGGAACTAGATAAACTAACAATCTTATTACATGGAAAAGAGGAAGTAGAATTTCAAAATAAATGGTCAAGAATGTATGAATGGTGGGGAAAATTTACTATGTACGAGACCTCCAAAATGTGATTGTGGCCCCGGTCACATGGCAAAGTTGCCGCGGGAGAGGCATGGAAGGTGGGCGGATTATCTGCGCACGATCACACCCCAACATCTTGGAAGTAGAGAACACCCGTGGCTTACCGTCGACAATGTGCATTTAAAAACTAGTACCTCCAAGGTACTAGTAAACGTTTGCCACGGGCTGCCTCCAGACGCCCGTGGTGTGATCCCGCCGGTGCGCAGCATTCCCCTCCGGTCCCTCGTTTATCCACTGGCACCGACGGAAGGACCCGTGGTGTGCCACCAGCCCGTCTGATTGCATAATCGCGGGTCAAACTGCGCCGGGGCACTTAGCCATGCCTCCCCCCCACGATATCCGGCCCATGTGACCGGGGCCTGTAAAATATTGTTATACAGCAAGTGGCGAACTTGTCCCCTCGGCTATAAAGGTATATAATGCCAAAGTAATAAATCAGTACTTACATGGTGTGGAAATTTGGATAGATGCTGTCTTTGAGAGAATGGACTCTATTCGATATTACATTTTCTGGTGCATATTGGCTTTCCCCAAATGTGTTTTGGGTATAGCACACAGAGGTGAATTGGGCAAAACAAAAATGAAGGCCAAGGCATGGATTAAAGCATTCCTTTTGAATGCTAAGATCTTAAAATCTGAGGGAGGGTCTACCCTTCTTCTACTTTTACAAGCAGACACATATAATAGCCAATGGGATCAACAACTGGAAAAAGAAAATGAAATGTCTAGATATAACAAACAATATGGTAAAGATCATGGAGATAAATTATTAGGCTAATTAAAATGTGCATTAAGAAATTGGATATTAACAGCACATCTATCAGAGCTCGCAGGGTCTTATTTGAGCATTGCTCTCCCAATGTGACCGCCGAAGTACTTTTATCAGTTGACAATACCAAAGCTCAGAGGAGCCTTTGCTCTGGCCAGAATGATTTCTCTTCCTTCGGCGGTCTTGGAGGGCAGATATTAAAAAGTGTTATACGCAAATAGAATATGTAGATGCTCACTTAATAAAGTTGAAACTATTGAGCATATGATTATCACCCTATTTTTAATGAGCTGACGGCCAGTTTAATTACTTATAGAATCATAGAATTGGACGGGACCTCCAGGGTCACCTAGTCCAACCCCCAGCACAATGCAGGAAATTCACAAATACCTTCCCCTTCACACCTCCAGTGACCCCTGCTCCATGCCCAGAAAATGGCAGAGGTGACATGGTTATTATCCAATACAAATGATTCTGTTCCTCTTTCTATGGAAAAATTTGTAGGGGCAATAATCAAACAGCAGAAGAAGACTATCAAGTAAGGCATTAATTTATTTTATTTTACAGTTTGATTTTCTGCTTAAAGCCAGGGCTATTTTTGGGCAGGAACGCACAGGAACGGCGTTCCGGCTGGCTCCTGAGTTGGCCATACCCAGCAGGAACGCATTAGCATAATAGGCCACACCCAACAACAGAAACTCATTAGAAGTGGCTACATTAGGGGTGTGTGGCCTAACATGCAAAGGAGTTCCTGCTACAAAAAAAGCTCTGGGTTTTGACAACAAGGTAAACAGAATAAGAAGCAAAAGGTGGGTGTGGCTGGATGACCAAACTTCTGGTAACATGGAGGTGCAGCCAAATATGCTAATGTGCTGTGCTGTCAAGGGTGTGGCCTAATATGCTAATGAGTGTCTGCGGTTGGGTGTGGCCTATTATGCTAATGCGTTCCTGCTGGGCTTTTTCTACAAAAAACAGCCTTGCTTAAGGCTATAGCTGTATGAGCAGTAAGATAGAGATAGGACCAGTGAGCGCAGCAACATATAGCATACATGTGGAGCAAAGTGGCCAATGTACCAGATGGCTGCAATTTAAAATTTCCTTCCCCTCCGAGAAAGACTGTGTGACTGGCCAAGGAAATTCTGCTGATTGGTCCCAGGGCTAAGATTGGCTGGGAGAAAGGCTGTTTCCTAGGGAATGGGGATAAACATTTTTAAAAAAATAGGCAGGAAGTCTCCATTAAATTGCCAACAATTAACACATGATTTTAAGAGATCTGGAAGTTGTTCCAGGAAGCCTTTGACTGCCTCAGATACAGACCACCGGATCCAATGCCGGGTTATTCAGACAACTTTTATGGTCAGCAATATCCAACCGCACACCCCTACCAAACATTTTTCAAAATTTTGATAGACTTGGCCTCTAAGGATAATTGATAAGGGTTTTTCCCTCAATAGTATTTCAGTTATTCACTGGATGCCTAAAAATAACCTAGCCACTGCCTGCAATCTAACTCAGAAAAATGCAAAAGCAGAGGTAACATGACTGAAACAATGGGCAGTGAAGATTATATGGGCAACAGAGTTAAGAAATAATGAGATAAAAGAAATTAAGATTTTTGAAGGAGACAGAAAAAAGTGGAATAAAAAATAAAACTCTTAAGTTGAAAGCAGCAAGTGAAAGACTCATCATGGGAGAAATGTATCATATAGTGAGAATGTTCTAGGATGGGAGGGAAACAGAGGCCATTTCGGGGGGGAACGCGGGGGAACGCAGTTCCCCCGGGTGAGGTGCAGGGGGACGGGGCACATGACAAAGCCCCGCCCCCTGCTTCCAGCCGCCCCGCTTCCAGCCCTCATTCAGCCAGGAGGAGGCAGGAGAAGAGGGAGGGTAAGTTGCTTCCTCCCCGCCTCTCCCCACCCCTGCCTGCCTGGGGCCAGGGAGGGCCTTGGCGGGGCTTCCTCGCACTCCCGCTGGCCTTGCAGGTCCACCATCGGGCCCCTGATGTCAGGGGGTGTGGCATATGCTAATGAGTTATGCTAATGAGTTCCCCTAGCTCTTTTTCTACGAAATGACCCCTGGAGGGAAAACAGGCGAAAATATTAAGAGAAAGGTGAGAAAGAGGAAGAGTAGGAGCTCACGGAAAGCACTGCTCCGAACAGTGAGAACCATCCAAAAAGAAGAAGCGGAACATGATGCAGAAATGCCAGCAAGGGAGAAAGAGGAGAGATCGGGTACATCTTTAAGGATTCCACAATCACCCAAGTGTTGTTTTGTTTTATTTCCTTTCTTCTAATATGCTCCTGAATCTAGCCTTGGGACAATTTTAAAGTCATGAGAAGTTTGAAGAAATTAAAAGCATTACCAGCTCTCTGTCACAGGTTCTAAAAATGTCCATGACTTTAGGCACAAGTCATAAAAACGTAAGAGCCCTGCTGGATCAGACCAATGGTCCATCTAGTCCAGCATCCTGTCTCTCACACAGTGGCCAAACAGTTCCTCTGGACAGCCAACAACAGGGCATAGAGGCCGAGACCTTCAATTGATAAGAACATCAGAAGACTGCTGGATCAGACATGTGGTCCATCTAGTCCAGCATCCTGTCTCTCACACAGTGGCCAAACAGTTCCTCTGGACAGCCAACAACAGGGCATAGAGGCCGAGACCTTCAATTGATAAGAACATCAGAAGACTGCTGGATCAGACATGTGGTCCATCTAGTCCAGCATCCTGTCTCTCACACAGTGGCCAAACAGTTCCTCTGGACAGCCAACAACAGGGCATAGAGGCTGAGACCTTCAACTGATAAGGATATCAGAAGACCCTGCTGGATCAGACCAGTGGTCCATCTAGTCCAGCATCCTGCCTCACACACAGTGGCCAAACAGTTCCTCTGGATGGCCAACAACAGGGCATAGAGGCCGAGACCTTCCATTGATAAGGACATCAGAAGAGCCCTGCTGGATCAGACCAATGGTCCATCTAGTCCAGCATCCTGCCTCAGACACAGTGGCCAAACAGTTCCTCTGAAGGGCCAACAACAGGACATAGAGGCTGAGGCCTTCCCCTGATTAGAACACAAGAAGAGCCCTGCTGGATCAGACCCGTGGTCCATCTAGTCCAGTATCTTGTCTCACACAGTGGCCAACCAGTTCCTCTGGATGGCCAACAACAGGACATAGAGGGCCAAGCCTTCCCCTGATGTTGCCTCCTGGCTCTGGGATTCAGAGGCTGACTGCCTCTGAACGTGGAGGTTCCCTTGAGTCACCATGACTAGTAGCCCTTCCTGAAGTCAAGAAACACTGATACACTCTAGGGATATGTATGTGCAAACTAGGACCTGAGGACTAATGGTAATCCAGGATACTCATTATAAACATCAACATCACTATGCAAAGCTTCAGACATTAAAATGACTCTGTATGAACCTGGAGTTACGTTGTGCCTCCTTCCCACTATATATCCAAACTCTTTTCATCTCCAAAACTTTCCTCTAAACACCTGTGAGGCGATGCATGCCATGATCTAAAGAGATCCAAATAAAGCACAGTGGGAGAGGGCAAGGAAGCATAAGCAAGTGGGCAGAAGCTGGTGGCAGCTTGATAAACAGGCAGAATAGGTCGGCACAGCAGTAAGATGAGAAGCCGGCGGGGGCTGAACCGAAGCCTAACGACGTCCATGAGATGATCCCTTTCCTCAGAAACGAGAGCAGTAGAAAGCCAACATGACTGGACAGGAGGAAGGGGAAATGGTTTGGTCTTCTCCTGACTAGCTGACTCAGGGCTGGTTCCAAAGGATGAGTCAGACTCTCATCAGGGCCTCAGCGCCACCAAAGTGTTCATCATAGAATCACAGAGTCGGAAGGGGCCCTACAGGATGTCTAGTCCAATCCTCTGCTCAATGAGCCAGTTTGGTGTCGTGGTTAAGTGCGCGGACTCTAATCTGGGAGAACCGAGTTTGATTCCCCACTCCTCCACTTGCACCTGCTGGATGACCTTGGGCAAGCCACAGTTCTGATAAGAGCTGTCCTTGAAAAAGAGCAGTTTCTGTCAGAGCTCTCTCAGCCCCACCGACCTCACAGGGTGTCCGTTGTGGGGAAGGGAAGGGAAAGGAGTTTGTAAGCCGCTCTGAGACTCCTTTGGGTAGTGAAGGGCGAGGTATAAATCCAATCTCCTCTTCTTCAGTGCAGGATCAGCCGAGAGCATCCCTGACCAGTGTTTGTCCAGCCGCTGCTTAAAGACTGCCAGTGACGGGGAGCTCACCACCTCTCTAGGCAGCCGATTCCACTGTTGTACAACTCTGACTGTAAAAAAAAAAGGGTTTTCCCCCATAATATACAACTGGTACCTTCCTGCCCTTAACTTGAACCCATTATTGTGAGTCTTCTCCTCTGCTGCCAACAGGAACATCTCCCTGCCCTCCTCTAAATGACAGCCCTTCAAAGACGTCAAGACAGCAATCATCTCAACAGCATCTATTGTCTCACTTTGCTCTGAAGGTTACAGGCAGTGTGAGAGAATTTTCTGTAAGTGTGCACGACATCTTCTTTGTTAATGGGATCTAGTCAAGAGTGTCTTGAGCGTTCTGGAATCCAGGATTCTACACTGAGCTGGCTAGAAAGGTTTTTGCCTCTTGGCTCCCAGGGTCTGCAGTCTACTCCTCTGCCTTGCAGTTGTGGTCTCAAGTAAGGAAGGTGCATGTACCTACCTAATTCCCAAGGTTTGAACTCTGCAGCACCTGACACCATCTTTTCCATGGTACTCACATATCTGGTGAGCTGCTTAAAGAACAGTGTTTTCTTGGAAGATTGAAAGAAGCTGTGGAACCTAACAGTGAATGTCCTAAGCTTCTTTGGTTGCCAGAATGCTGTAAAAGGTAAAGGTTCCCTTGCTCGAAAGCCAGTCGAGTCCGACTCAAGGGTTGCGGTGCTCATCTCCGTTTCAAAGCCGAAGAGCCGGCGCTGTCCGAAGACGTTTCCGTGGTCATGTGGCCGGCATGACTAAACACCAAGGCGCACGGAACGCTGCCCTGAAACCAAAAGAAATAGCCTTATTCCAGGGGTCCATACTGTGGTGTTGGTGGGTACCATGGTGCTCACTTTCACCTTTCCTGGGCCCGCCAAATATTTTTAGAAAGTGGCCAAGGCCAGGTGAGGCTTTTGCCCAGCAAGGCTTCGGATTGGTTACTGAAGATATGATTGGCAGTGCAGATTTCTAAAAACGTTGCTTTTGGCAGTAGCTGCCACCACAGCAGAAGGATCTTCACTGTGTGGAAAATAAGCTGCAGCAGCCATTTAGAGTCTGGCTCCGTCTAATGCAGCAGCCATTTTGTCGCTGAGCCCACCGCACTGTGTCATAATTCCTAAGGTGCCTGCAGGATCAAAAAGGTTGGCGACCCCATCTTTAGTCTCAACGTAAATAAATAAATAAAGAAATAAAGAAATAAATAAATATATATGAAAACTACTGTTTATAAATTGATGTGATATAAATGCTATAACAGCGTTCCGTGCGCCTTGGTGTTTAGTCATGCCGGCCACATGACCACGGAAATGTCTTCGGACAGCGCTGGCTCTTCGGCTTTGAAACGGAGATGAGCACCGCAACCCTAGAGTCGGACTCGACTGGCTTTCGAGCAAGGGAACCTTTACCTTTAAATGCTATAATCAGTATTTAATTAATGTATATAGTAAGTAAGCTAAGTTTACAGACCTTTAAGTTGATTGTCTTCCGCATGGTGGCAAAATTGGAGCATTTCATTAATTAATAATCAACATAAGGTTTTATAAATTTATCTTATTAAATACATTATTAGACAGGCAATCAACTTAAAGGTTTGTAAACTTGGCACACTTACTATATACATTTGTTAAATACTGATTATAGCATTGATATCAAATTGATTTATACACAGTAGTTTTAATTTTTTGTTTTGTTTCGTTTTACATTATACGCTGTGTTCCCTAGTATTTTTTTAATCTCTGGGTAACCTGCCAACAAACATGGATATTCAAGAAAAAAAAAACATCTATTTTATCTTATTCCTTCTGTGGATGAGAACGCCTGATGAATAGCCTTGTGAAGTGTAAAAATTGAAGAGTTTTGTGGTCCATTAAAGCCTCAAAAAACTTTTTTGGAATAGACTTCCACGGGGTCATTTAGTCAGATCTCTAAAAAGCCTGCAAAGGGTTTTAAACAACCTGTTTCTTTTTAAGATTTCAAGTGATAGGCCTCCTGACCCAGAGGCTCAGGTGCAAAAGATAAGACTGATGAAGAACCTTCCTATGTGGCTACCCCCAAGTCCTATATGGCTACCTTCCTATATGGCTACACCCTGCAAAAAGAACCCTTGATCTAATTCCATGCCATCCAGAATTATAAACCTTCTTCCCTATGAAGAAAGGTTAAAATGCTTGGGGCTCTTTAGCTTGGAGAAACGATGGCTGAGGGGTGACATGATCGAGGTTTACAAGATGATGCCTGGGATAGAGCAAGGCAGAGAAAGAGGTACTTTTCTCCCTTTCTCACAACACAAGTCCTCGTGGGCACTCCATGAAATTGCTGAGCAGTCGGGTTAGAACAGATAAAAGGAAGTACTTCTTCACCCAGAGTGATTAACATGTGGAATTCACTGCCACTGGAGGTGGTGGCAGCTACAAGCATGGATGACTTCAAACATATGGAGCAGAGATCCATCAGTGGCTATTAGCCACAAGGTATAGGCAGGAACTCTCAGTCTGGGGCAAGTGATGTACTGTATTCTTGGTGCTTGGGGGGGTAACAGTGGGAGGGCTTCTAGTGTCCAGGCCCCACTGCTGATGGCACCTGGTATTTTTGGTCACTGTGTAACAGAGTGTTGGACTGGATGGGCCATTGGCCTGATCCAACACTGGCTTCTCTTATGTTCTTAAACCCACTTTGATTTTCGGCGCTTCATCTAAATGGAATGTGAATTCGACTTCATTCCACTTTTATGCGTTTTGTCTAAATATACAAAACATCTATGGTATATAATTATGTGCCTTGAAGAGTTCAATTTATTGTTTAAAAATAGACAAGAGATTATAGCAAAGAGCATTATGGTAAAATTATTTGACTTTGAATTATACCGGGTGGAGGGAGACACTTAGAAACTGAACAGAATTTTTAATCGCAATAACGCTCCGGATCCTATTTTCTACTGTTAAGTTAGTGGGGAGGGGAGGAACCCACTCCTGTGTGGGAAATAAATAAATATAAATTTCTAGATGACACATCTTTGGTATTTCTAAGCATTCTTTTTCTAAATATATTCTTTATCAAAGCTGTCTTGAAGTACTTTTAATACAATTAAAGGCACCAAATGAGTGCCAGACTCGTCAATTTCGACAACAAAGTGCTGAAAATCTTCGTGAAACCCGAAAGATCCATCTCCCACACACTGTAATGAATAGGTTCATAAAAGGAAAATAGTTTAATTACATTTTAGTTCATGGATTGTTAATAGGCTGGAGTCTCTAAATTGAATAATGTGATTCTGGTATAATAATTATGTGTAAATGAACTTGTTTAAATGATATTTTACAGCTTCTTTATAAAATTACAGCTAGAGGCAATGCAGTGATAGACACACAAAGGCCGCACAAAAATTATCATAAACTATTAGCTTGTTTGCAAAGGGTTTTATGTTAATCTTTTAGTACTTAAAGCACTCTGCAATTAACATATCACGGGGAGCTGCCTTGAAGCAAAGCCATGCAAATTGAAGTGCTCAGATAAAAAGCCATTCACACTGGAAAAAAAAATATCAAAGAAAACGGGTAGTGTAGCACTCAGAGGGGACTGGTTTTATATTTGAGATTAAGGAGGTGTAATGATTGTGTTATCTAACGACGGTTGTAATTAAAGCTTTTCTCCTGCAGACATGACAATAGATACAGCATCGATTTCGCTGTTTTAATTGTGGAAGTCATTTCATTTCAGGGCAGAAGATATGAATAGCCTAAAATCAAAGGGGTAAAAGATGGCTTTGTTGATATGACTTGTTCAACAGCTGCCTTGTGGCTTGATACACAGATGAGAGGGAACCAGTGAAAGAGATCCAAGGAGGTGCTCCATATTGTAATTTTCCTGCCAGTTTCCTATTCTTTTGTTGGGGGGGGGGGAGAAGAAAAGAAACAAAAGGAAAGCCACCGATCTGGATGGCGATTGTAAATAAGGAGTCTTCTCATATCTTGTTGTTTCCCCTCCATTAGACTCCCTTGAACAAAAGGAGTCATAAAAGGACCAAGACCAAGGCTGTTACAGCCACCCTCTGCCAACAACAGAAGTTTATGCAATAAAGCCATCATCTGTTCTCAGAGATATCACACTTTTAGTGGGATGCAGTGGAATGCAGACGTCTCTGTTGGATTGTATCTCTGGTTATCAAAAACACTACAGGGGCAAGAAGAATACAAAGCAGAAAGGTGGTCCTTGTGTTTTATGGGTACATCTGCTACAAGGTCTGTAGTGATAGGGGGGACCAAAATGTTCCATGACTAGGTGTGCGGAGGGGAACAATTCTGGCGAACACCAGAAGAGAATGGAGAGGTAGGGCAGCAGCCATTTTGAGGTCAGCCATTGTAATAGCTGCACAGTGCTAAGTAAAGCATCTTTGTCTCTTGTGGCATCAATTTAAAAGTTTGCAATAGGGCTGCCAAATCCCCCCGGGGGGCGGAAAATCCCCCGCCCCAGAGGCCCGTTTCCAGACACCGGGGAATCGGGCCCCAGGGGGAACCCCGCCCCGGCGTGCGCGTCACAGGACAGTGACGTCATGACGCCGGGCATGCTGGGGGCGGGGCCACGGCCATACAAGGGAAAACTCTATGGTTTTCCCTTGTATGGTCATGGCCCCGCCCCTAGCGTGCCCGGCGTCATGACGTCATTGCCCTGTGACGCGAATGCGGCACGCCGGGATCCCCCAGGAGTCCCCCGCCAGCGAGGTAAGTCACAGTTGGCAACCCTAGTTTGCAACGATAACTATATTACAACTTTATAACATTATAACTATTAGGATTAACTATTAGTAGATCAAATCAAGCCTGAACTCTCTCAAGGAGCCAAGACAACTGAATTGAGACTATTGTATTTGGTCACATTATAAGAAGACAAGAGTCACTGGAAAAGACAATAACGCTAGGGAAAGTTGAAGGCAGTGGGAAAAGAGGAAGATCCAACATGAGATGGATGGACTCGATCAAAGAAGCCACAAAGGCCCTCCGTTTGCAATATCTGAGCAAAGGTGTGAATGATTGGGCCACCATAAGTTAGAAGTGACTTGACAACACTTAATACACACATACACATTAGTAACTAGACCTAGGCCGCAGTCACACGGACCTCTTACCGTGTTAGTTTTCCCGCAGTTCTTCTATCTGTGACATTTTATATCGCTTGGAGGTGATCAGATGGTCCCTCTGTCTTCCGCTTCACTCGCGTAAACTACAGATCACACAGCGCGCCGTCCCCATGGTGGCACGGGTTTAAAAAAAACAAAAAAAAAAACCCTGCACATGCACTTGTCTTCCCATGTGCATGGCCGAATTACGGCTTGAACAAGCAACATCAGCATTACCAAACTGTCAATACATGTGATCGAAGACGTAAAGGAAAACGAGAAAGAAAACGGGGTTAAACATGTGCTTGGGCGTACATACAAACTAAAAAGACCAAAATAAAAGCTAATGCCTGTTTGCACGTGCGCATAACTTAAACCGGAAACACAAAAAGGGGAGGAAGGGTTGCTGTCCAGATACCAAAACCGCGGATACAAAGTGCGAGATATCAGAAAAACACCTGTTCCAACCAATGTTCCCTCTAAGCTGTGGAGTCTTGTGAGCAAAAAATCTACTTTGTGAGCTATTGGCATTAAAGTTGTGAGCAAGCGATTTGACTACTGTATAAATTAGTTCGCTCTGGAGCTATCCTTCCTGAGCTAAGACAAAAATGTGTGAGCCAGAGGCTAAAAAACTGTGAGCTAGCTCACACTAACTCAGCTTAGAGGGAACACTGGTTCCAACGGGTGTCAGAAAACACGGATAAAAAGAGCGAAAACCACGGGACTCAGCCTGCTTCAGTGCGGGAGGCGGGTTTGCCAATATGAACAGGAAACTTTAATGCACAAGGGGTCAGCAGCGAAGCTCGCACTAAATGTCCATGTGACCTGACCCCTACAAATATAGTAATTCAGAATAATTTCCATGGCAGACAACTGTACAGTCTTAAAGCACACTGTTAGGACAGTTTCTAAAAATGAATTATTCCTGCCCACAATGGCCAGCAGAGTCATGCATTACTCCTGTCACCATCTGTACCACGTGCTTAAAAGAAATGTTTATTAAACAGATGCAAATCAACCTCAGAAGGGCATGGTACGAGTTACTGATACTTCTTAGGACACAATCACAGGTTGGTGGTAACATACCAGGGGCAGACTGGGAAAGCAACACAGCCCAAGAAAAGGGTCTTGCCACACCCAGTTCCATGGAGGGAAGACCGCAAACTCCTCCAGGGCCACAGCCACTGTTGTGCAAGTGTCGTCTCCCCCAGGGCTACAGTTGCCAGTCCCCAGGTCCAGGTGGGGGTTCCCCCGGTTTTCAGGGTTTCAGCCCACTGCCTGCCAGCTAGCCAGCAGGGGGAAACCCCGCCTCCAAATAGCTATGTCCAATGTGACGGTCCCGGTGTGATGACATCATCCAGAACTGACATCATCACATCGGGGACACTGCACAGGATGCTCTGGTTTGAGAGCAAAACTCTATTGTAAATTTGGCCTAAAGTCATAGAGTGTAGCCCCGTGATGTCGCCGATGCGATGATGTCACTTCCAGGTGATGTCATAGCATTGGGGATGTCCCGGAATGCCCCCAAATCCCCCCACCAGTGTGGTGAGGGGACCTGGCAACCCAGCCTAAGGTGGCCCCATGTGAGGCCCCGCCCACACACAGAGCAAGGCGGAGGAGGCAGCTCCTAAGACGTCCGCCCACCAGTACGTTTTCTGCTGGCCAAAAGGTCACGGTAGTCACAGTACCTTTCTAGGGTGCCAGTACTGCCATTTTGACTGTTGCCATGCATCTGCACTTTCTTATTTGTCTCTTTCCTGTCCTGCAAGTGCCACATGCCCTAACACACATTTTTTAATAGTATAAAGGTTTTATGATGGTTAGACAGTGTCATAGATGCAACGAACATGAAATTGAGCAAACTTCAGAGGACGGTGGAAGACAGGAAGGCCTGGTATGATCTGGTCCATGGGGTCGCGAAGACTCGGACTCGACTGTGCGACTGAACAACAACAAAGGTTTTATAACATTTGTGTGCGGGGGTGGATAGAGAGAAGAAAGAAACAGAGATTCCCATGAAGCTGTACCAGCACGTACCAACGGAGCCAGGCAGCTCGGCAGCCATTGAGAGACAACGAGTAACACTGACGCATGTGGCACACCAAATCACCAGGGAAGTATGTCTCCACTCAAAAAATTGTCCACCCTCCCCTTTTAACAATATGTTTTTAAGTTGGAGGCGGCAACAGCAGACACAGCTTTGGGGGCAGTTGTGACAGCATATAACTGTATGTGCCTACGGTAATCCACTCCCCCCTTTTAGGGGTCCCAAGTTCCCCCCAGGGGCAGGGAAATTCACCATCTTGGGCTCCTTCTCCTCCTTTTGCTCCCGTGGTCACAGCAGGAGAAAAGTAATGTTTAAAAATTGCCATTGGTGACAGTGTGACATCACTTCCGGAGGAAACCTGCCTCTGTCTGGCGACCCTGGACTTCCTTGGTGGTCTCCCATCCAAGGACTAAGCAGGGCCGACCCTGCTTAGCTTCCAAGATCTGACAAGAGCAGCCTAGCCTAGACCATCCATGTCAGATTAAGAGATGTTCAGAGGTGGTTGGCCATTGCCTGCCTCTGTGTGGCAACCGTGGACTTCCTTGATGGTCTCCGATCCAACTATTAACCAGGTACTGCTTATCTTCTGAGAACTGATGAGACTGAGTGCGCTGCAGCTACTGGTGCCTAAAAATAGGCCGAAACAGCCGGCGCTTAGGTAGTAGGAGAGAAAGCAGGTTTCTCTTCGTATATGGCTCATAGCTCTCTCTCTCTCTCTCTCTCTCTCTCTCTCTCTCTCTCTCTCACACACACACACACACACACACACACACACACACACAACACGTGCCTCTCTATCCATGAATAAAATGTTTTCTTTCCTCCCTGAGTGAACAGAAGTAAGCACAAAGGCCCTGTTCATGCAGGGGATTTTCTCTGTTATTTTAGTTTGTTTAATCTTCTGCTATGCCTATGGTTACAAATAGTACTGAAAACATGTGATGCGGTTCTACTGCATAAGTCAAGAAGGTTTTGGCCGTCTAAGCTATCTTGATGGGGGATTGCCCCGAGAACCATGTGTAAGCTGCTCTGAGCTCTTTGTGGAGCATAAGTAGGA
>NW_015172187.1:8786-11778 GCF_001447785.1 Gekko japonicus | reverse complement strand
CTGATGTTGGAAGCTAAGCAAGGATAGGAGATAGGAGACCACCAAAGAAGGCTTTGCAGAAGAAGGCAATGGCCAACCACCTCTGCTTGATCACTTCTCTTCAAAACCCTAAGGGGTCACCATAATCCAGTGAGACATGATGGTACTTTTCACAGATGCACAATCCTCACATAATTCAACCCTCTGTTTATGTGGCCATTCATTTTTCAACAAACTCGAGGAGCATCTACTGGGCGGGCACTGTAACATCACCATGGTGTACAAACGAGCTCTCCTGCTTCAAGATGGAGACATTCAGTCGCAATAAGCCAAGCACTATTATCCCACTACATTTTGTGCCTTTTTTGATGCAAGGCATGCGTATGCGACTGCCTGGCAGTAACCCACCCACTTTCTCTGCTCACTGTCCATCGGCATCCTAAAGGTCAACCTACCAAACTTGGTCCTTCTCGTGTGTCATTAAAATTAATGGAGGTGGTTCGACTTTGCGCCACCGACTCTCCAAAGCTGTCACATCCCCTGAACCTGCTGCGCGAATGCCTTATAAACCGCTCTGAAAGGGCACCACCACCACCACAGAACTGCATCTGCAGAGAGAAAAAAGCTCCAAAATTATTCAAGCAATGGAGCGAAGAGATACACTGTGGGGAAGGCAAGGACCCTTCTTTAGGGCATATGGTGCTGGGACTGGAGGGCGGCCCCGGTTAGCATTTGGATAAGCGATCGCCAAAGAAGTCTATTCCAAATGAGGTCTCACCATTGATTTATATAGGGGCATTATGCTCACAACTTTAATGCCAGTAGCTCACAAAGGGGTATTTTTGTTCACAAGACTCCACAGCCTAGAGGGAGCATTGGTTGTGGCAAGCATCTCAGAGGTGGAAATTATGGCCAAAAATGCTAATGAGACCATAGGGCAGGATTTCTCATCTCTGCTAATGATCATGTTACAAAATGTCTTACATAGTACTGTTATTAATTAAGAGAACATAAGAGACGCCAATGTTGGATCAGGCCAAAGGCCCATCCAGTCCAACACTCTGTGTCACACAGTGGCCAGAAATACCAGTGCCATCAGGAGGTCCAGCAGTGGGGCCAGGACATTAGAAGCCCTCCCACTGTTGACCCCCCCCCCAAGCACCAAGAAGACAGAGCATCACTTGCCCCAGAGCCCCTAGCTATACCTTGTGGCTAATAGCCACTGATGGACCTCTGCTCCATATGCTTATCTAATTCCCTTTTGAAGCCGTCCATGCTTGTAGCACCCACCACTTCCTGTGGCAGTGAATTCCATGTGTTAATCACTCTTTGGGTGAAGAAGTACTTCCTTTTATCCGTTCTAACCCGACCGCTCAGCAATTTCATGGAGTGCCCACGGGTTCTTGTATTGTGAGAAAGGGAGAAAAGTACCTCTTTCTTTACCTGCTCTTTCCCATGCATAATCTTATAAACCTCGATCATGTCACCCCTCAGTCGTCTTTTCTCCAAGCTAAAGAGCCCTAAGCGCTTTAACCTTTCCTCATAGGGAAAGTGTTCCAACCCTTTTATCATTCGAGTTGCCCTTTTCTGCACTTTTTCCAAAGCTATAATATCCTTTTTAAGGTGTGGTGACCAGAATTGCACACAGTATTCCAAATGAGGTCTTACCATTGATTTATATAGGGGCATTATTATATTGGCTGATCTGTTTTCAATACCCTTCCTAATAATCCCCAGCATAGCATTGGCCTTCTTTATTGCAGTCACACACTGTCTCGACATTTTCAGTGAGTTATCTACTACAACTCCAAGATCTCTCTCTTGCTCAGTCTCTGCCAGTTCAGACCCCATCAATGTGTATTTATATTTAGGATTTTTGGCTCCAATGTGCATCACCTTGCACTTGGCCACATTGAACCCCATTTGCCATGTTGACGCCCACTTGCCCATCCTTGACAGATCCCTTTGGAGTGCCTCACAATCCTCACTGGTTTTCACCACCCTGAACAACTTCGTATCATCCGCAAATTTAGCCACTTCACTGCTTACTCCCAACTCCAAATCATTAATGGTTTCAGGGTATCATTTAAACTGATTTACCCTTGTCTATAAATCTATTAATAAATCTGCTGTCTGGTCACCCCTTGACTCTGACCCTGAAGACAGATCAAGATGGGTAGCCATGTTAGTCTGTCTGTAGCCGGAGAAAAGGGGAAGAAGGAGGAGGAAGAGGAGATTGGATTTATGCCCCACCCTGCACTCGAAGTCTCAGAGGGTCTTACAAACTCCTTTCCCTCCCCCTCCCCACAACAGACACCTTGTGAGGTAGGCGGAGCTGAGAGGACTCCGCGCGAAATGGCTCTTTTTCAAGGACAGCTCTTATCAGAACTATGGCTTGCCTAAGGTCATCCAGCCAGGTGCAAGTGGAGGAGTGGGGAATGAAACCCGGTTCTCCCAGATAAGAGTCCGCGCACTTAACCACGGCACCAAACTGGCTCCAGTAGTGCCTTAAAGTCTAACAAAATTTGTGGCACGGGATGAGCTTTCCTGAGTCACTGCTCATTTCTTCACTCTCTGAAGTGAGCAATGACTCACAAAAGCTCATAGTCTTTAAGGTGCTACTGGACTCTTGCTCTTTTCAGACCTCGAAGATAAGATTCTCCCTTGATCCTCATTCATCCTTAATCTACTGCCCCCTTAAAATAGACTAGCCTGCCTATTGCAGGATACTTCACCTGATCCCCACCTCTGTGTATCTCTGAATGAGGCCTAACAACTTCACCGAGTTCCTCCTCTTCTAATCTCTCTCTCTCTGGCTGATTTCGCACTAGAGCTGCCTCGATGTTGCGCTGCTGTTTGCCCCGATACTATTGGTCAATTTCACGCCCAAATCTGCGGGACTGCATTTTGACTCGCGTCTTCGCCCGATTTTCCCCGCAGTTTCGTAATCCTGTGTTTTTTAGGATCACGTAACTGCTGGGAGAGTCGGGCGAAGCCGCAGGTCAAAATGCAG
>NW_015172187.1:5184-8122 GCF_001447785.1 Gekko japonicus | reverse complement strand
TACAAATCCCCTAAGTAAGTCAACACTACCTTTCTGAGAGGAAGCTCAGTTGTGGATGTGTCTGATGGGGAAAGGAAAGTCCGATGCTGCAAAGAACAATACTGCATAGGAACCTGGAATGTAAGATCTCATCGATGCAACGAACATGAAGTTGAGTCAACTTCAGAGGACGGCGGAAGACCGGAAGGCCTGGCGTGATCTGGTCCATGGGGTCGCGAAGAGTCGGACTCGACTGTGCGACTGAACCACAACAACAACAAAAACCTTTCTGAGACCAAGAAGAATGGGGTTGGGGATACTTGGCTTGTATGCAAAAGGAGCATGAAAAATCAGCAAACTTCACTGTAATGATTCCTTGTTTTAGGTGTGTGTGTGTCTCTTTAAAAGTTTGGTTGCATGGCTGTGGTAAGTAGACTAGAGTGGTTGAGAGAAGCAAGTGTGGTATGATTGGTGGTTGACAGAGAGGGGGAGGGGTTTTGGAAGTGAGAATGAGTGGATATGTCTGTATGTCAGTCAGAGGTTACAGTTACAGGTTTGACAGTTGAGGAGTTCAGTGAGTTCTGTGTGGGGAATGAGAGAGACAAGCAGTTAGTTCTGTATGTAAGGGAAGTGAGAAACGGAAGGAAGGCTGAGAGAATAGGAAAAAAAATGAAAGTAATTGAAGACAAAGTTTAGGAAAGGCTGTATGTCCTGGAGAGAAACAGTGAACTTACATGACCTTGAGTTAAAGTGTTACAAAGTTACCTGAAAAATCCCTGTCAGTAAGGGAGCAGATTGTGTGTGATACACCAAGCAATGGTTCATTTATTACACATTACTAGATATTACACATTACTACACTTTTATTTATGAATTATTTCAATAAATCCTCTTTTATTCAAATATACCAGCTCTGAAAGAAATACTTCCTCAGGACCACATAGTTCCTCATAAGCCTTGAACTCGGATTACCTAACTAGTAAGAGCAACAGTAAAGTATAAAGGTTTGGAAAGCCTTAAAATTTCCTGGTGGCAGCCGTTTATACCCAGTAGACCAAAATAAAAAGAACACTTTAAAGGGAACCTAGTCCTCCCCAATAAGGAGGACGTCACATTCACCAACAAATCAAGGAATAAAAACTGGAGGGGCCTCACTTGTCCCTTGGTCATAGTAACAAAATGCCAGGAGATGAGGGTGGCCAGCCTCCAGGTGGGGCCTGGAGATCTCCCAGAATTACAACTGATCTCCTGACAACATCAGTCAGTTCTTTCGGAAAAAATGACTGCTTTGGATGCTGGACTCTTTGGCATATTACCCTGCTGAGGCTCCACTCCCAAATCTCCAGGGATTTCCCAGCGCTGCCCCATGGGAGATACTTATCTCACTGCTATGTCTAAGGAAGTGGTGGGAAGTCGCCCCAGCTACCAGAGAATGCCACTGTGTTCTTGGAGACGCCTCTGTTCTCCAACTAGGACCGGAAGTGATGGGGGACAATTCAGAACATGCCAACCAATCAGAAGAGAGGCTGTATAGGCCAAGTGATGGCAACGAATCGTAATGGCCAGCGAGGGAATCCCGGTTACGGGCTGCATAAAACCAGGCACGTTTAGGGTATGGTATAACTCACATCCCCCGAAAAGAGCAACACAACATTAAAATATCTCGTTTTCTCTGAATTTCTTTTGTCTCGAAACATTTTCTCCTTATTAATAGGGGTGTTAAGCCAATTTGGGAGGTCTGCCAAGGAGGAGAAAAAAACTGGTCTGTGGGCAACATCCGGATCGCCAGTCAGTGGCCATTGGTCTAAAACATGCAGGGGCAGTAACTACAAGCAGAGGTCTCCCACTGGGCCTGAATGTGGTCCCACTTTAAAAGAGAGAGAGACATTAATCCAACATCTCTGAGAGAAGACAAACAACCTGCACTAGAGCATTTTTCCGCTGAGAAAGAACAAGTGGGTGGGGAGAAAGTATAAATTTGAATTATTTATTTACAAATCACTGCTGTTTTGCATTTTGCTAATCGCCTTAATTTTAGCACAAGAATGATTCAGGCTCATTACCGACTGGAATCCCTCATTCTGTCTCTTCTCTCCCCCCCCACCCTTGTTAATAGCAAATGCACTAAACTACAGCGTAATTAATATAATTAAAGTATTAATAAAGATTGAAAGGGTTGGACACTGCATGAAGTGCTTAATTTTGTGTATCTTTTTTTCCCCCTGATTGACTGTTTAGGTTTGTGTTTCAGCTGTCACCAAGATTACGTGTAATTAAGCCAAACTAAAGATGCTTCTCTCTCTTTCTTTAACCAGAGGGGAATGGCAGATAAATTCACGGCTGTTTGGGTAGTGGGTGGTAACTCTGCCCACTCTTTTGAAGCTGTTAGAATTCCATGCTATGCTTTACTCATGCATCATATGTTTCCTGTGCATTTGGATACTATCACTTGTCAGGAACGTGGAACAGATGATCACACTGGGGAAAGCCCCCATGTGAATTTTGGGCCTCCTGGGGCAGCTTGGAAGGGTGCTATGCATAGGTGGCAGCACAGTGTAGCAGTCCGAATGTCAGACTAGGATCTGGGAGAGACAGGTTCAAATCTCTGCTCTGCCATGGAAGCTGGCTGGGTGACCTTCAGCCAGTTGCCCACATCTGTTCACAGACTGGTTGTTGTGAGGATAAAATAGAGGGGGGGGAGAGATGATGGATAGATGGATGGATAGCTAGATAGATGATAGGTAGATGATAGGTAGATGAGATAGATGATAGGTAGATGAGATAGATGATAGGTAGATGAGGTAGATGAGATAGATGAGGTAGATAGATGAGATAGATGATAGGTAGATGATAGGTAGATGAGATAGATGATAGGTAGATGAGGTAGTTGAGATAGATGATAGGTAGATGAGATAGATAGATGAGATAGATGATAGGTAGATGAGATAGGTAGATGAGG
>NW_015172187.1:3654-3760 GCF_001447785.1 Gekko japonicus | reverse complement strand
GAGATAGATGATAGGTAGATGAGGTAGATGAGATGATAGGTAGATGAGATAGATGATAGGTAGATGATAGGTAGATGATAGGTAGATGAGATAGATGATAGGTAGA
>NW_015172187.1:2945-3158 GCF_001447785.1 Gekko japonicus | reverse complement strand
TAGGTAGGTGATAGGTAGATGAGATAGATGATAGGTAGATGAGGTAGATGAGATAGATGATAGGTAGATGAGATAGATAGATGAGGTAGATGAGACAGATGATAGGTAGATGAGATAGATAGATGAGATAGATGATAGGTAGATGAGATAGATGATAGGTAGATGAGATAGATGATAGGTAGATGAGATAGATGAGAGATAGGTGAGGTAGAT
>NW_015172187.1:0-2899 GCF_001447785.1 Gekko japonicus | reverse complement strand
GATAGATAGATGAGGTAGATGAGACAGATGATAGGTAGATGAGATAGATAGATGAGATAGATGATAGGTAGATGAGATAGATGATAGGTAGATGAGATAGATAGATGTGATAGATGATAGGTAAATGATAGGTAGATGAGATAGATGATAGGTAGATGAGGTAGAAGATAGGTAGATGAGGTAGATGAGATAGATGATAGGTAGATGAGATAGATAGATGAGATAGATGATAGGTAGATGATAGGTAGATGAGATAGATGATAGGTAGATTAGGTAGATGAGATAGATGATAGGTAGATGAGATAGATGATAGTTAGATGAGATAGATGAGATAGATGATAGGTAGATGAGATAGATGATAGGTAGATTAGGTAGATGAGATAGATGATAGGTAGATGAGACAGATGATAGGTAGATGAGATAGATAGATGAGATAGATAGATGAGATAGATAAACAGACAAACAGACAGACAGACAGACAGACAGACAGATAGATAGATAGAGACAGACAGAGACAGATAGATAGATGATAGATAAATAGACAGACAGATAGATAGAGAAATAGACAGACAGATAGATAGATGATAGATGATAGATAGATGACAGACAGACAGATGATAGATAGACAGATGATAGATAAATGACAGACAGACAGACAGATAGAAGTTAACTTCTGGCTATTCAAGCAAGTGTAAAGAGTTGGTGTAGTGTAGTGTATAGTATTGTATGGTGTAGTGGCTAAGTGTGAGTTGCTGATCAGGAATTCATCCATTCAAGTCTCACAAGTAAGCAGTGGGGTCCCACAAGGATTGGTACTGGGGCTGGTACTAATTCAGTTGTTAATTAATGGTCTGGGACAAGGGGTGAGTAGTGCAATGGCCAATTTGCAGATGACACAAAAATAGTCAGGATGGTGAAAGCCAAGGATGACTATAAAGAACTCCAGGAGGATCTCCACAAATCGGGTGAGTGGGCGACAATGTGGCAGATGAAGTCCAGTGTTGGTTAGTGTCAGGTGATGCACATAGGGAAAAAACAAACAAACCAAAAAACCAAATCCCAGCTTCAAGTAAAGGCTGATAAAGTCTGAACTTGCTGAGAGGAAAAAAGGTCTTGGGATCAAAGTAGAAAGCTCAAGGAAACTGTCAGCCCAGTGTGCTGTTGGGTGATAAAGGCAAACTCTATGTTATGGATTATTAGGAAAGGGACTGAAAATAAAACAGCTAATATTATAAGGCCCTTGCATAGATCCATGGTGTGACTTCACTTGGAATACCACAACTAAATAAGGGGGACAGTGCAGACGGAATGCGTGCAACTGCGAAGTCAACCCTTAAGGCTTGACTCCTTGGATTCTCCGGAGCAAGCTGTCAGTGTGGAAAGGGCCATTATTAGCCACGTTGGGTGCTACATATGCAACAGGAAGGAGAGATAAAATATCCCAAATAAGTACCTTGTGCCTTTTTTGAGCATTTCATGCATCCGACAAAGTGAGTTCTGGTCCACCAAAGTTTATGCCACAATAAATTTGCTAGTCTTATAGATTCTCTCCCTCGCTCCCCAGTACAGTAATTTGTCAACCCTTGTGAATTCTCTACTGTGGTCCCTGCCATACGGCAGGGAATTAGACGCTAGTACCGCGGCTAAAGTGAGCCGCAGCAAAGTTGGGACAGCGCAGCGGGATCTCACAGATCCCCCGAGCTGCGTCGCAACACTCCCCGGCACGATCAGATGCCGGGGAGAACGCGATGGTGGTAAGGGGAGCCTGGCGAACTGCGCATGCTCACACATGCGTAGTTCGGCCAGGAGCCGGGGATGCGCCGGCGCAAGGACGCGCCGGTGATCCCACGGCCAGCGTTGCTGCGGCCCTTCAGAAAGAACCACCTCGGGAGGTGGTTCTTTTTCGCCACGGAGCAACGCTGGAAGGGACGGAACCGGGACGGATCCGGGACGCTCCCCAGATGTTGAGGTGGGATCGCGCCGGTTTGCTCCGCCCCCGTTCCGTCCCGCTCCCGGCCCAAATGGGCTCATATGAACAGGGCCTGTGTAAGTCAGAAGTATGCATAGAAACATATGACAACACCTCTTTAACTTGAATAAAGAGAGAAAGGTGGTTTAAGAGACTCATTTCCAATGGATACCCATTTTTCACTCATGAGTCCACGAACGTGCATTAAAGCAAGTGGTCACATCCTAGGGAATTCTGCCTGTCGCATAGGTGGAACCAGGCAAGGATAACCACATATGGCAAGATTCTATTTGGCAGCGGCAGGACCTAATGGTACTATCCCACATTTCAAACAAACAAAAGAGACTCAATCCTGAACAAAGTTACACCTTTGTTTGGTGTAGTGGTTGAGTGCGCGGACTCTAATCTGGGAGAACCGGGTTTGATTCCCCACTCCTCCACTTGCACCTGCTGGATGACCTTGGGCAAGCCATAGTTCTGTTGGAGCTGTTCTTGAAAAAGAACAGATCTTTCAGAGCTCTCTCAGCCCCACTTACCTCACACGGTGTCTGCTGTGGGGAGGGGAAGGGAAAGGAGTTTGTAAGCTGCTCTGAGACTCCTTCAGGTAGTGAAGGGCGGGGTATCAATCCAATCTCCTCTTCTTCTTCTTTCAAAGCCCACTGACTTCAACAGACATGGTGGTGGAAAGTACCCTCAGCCAACCTATGACCCCCATACTGTTTTCAAGGCAAGAGACAAACAGAGGTGGTTTGCCATTGTCTGCCTTTGTGTATCAGCTCTGGACTCTCTTGGTGGAACTGACCAGGGCGGACCCTACTTAACTTTCAAGATCAGATGAGATCAGGCCGGCCTGGGTCATCCAGGTAAGGCTAAGAGATGTTCAGAGGTGGTTTGTCTCTGAATAGCAACCCTGGACGTCCTTGGTGGTCT
>NW_015172186.1:36805-44961 GCF_001447785.1 Gekko japonicus | reverse complement strand
GAGAGCGATTTCTCCTTTCCCCATACTACTAAAACACGGAGGGGGGAGAGGAGGACCGAGTGAATTTGGCAAGTAGGAAGAGTTCAGGAAGGGCTAGAGAAAGTCCTTCGTGAGATGCATGCTAAATTTGGGGGACTCCGTGAGACAGGAAGTAGCATTGGCTGCTGCTAGGTTAGCTGGTTTTAAGGTGGGAATAGAAACACCTGCAGAAGAGAAGTCCATCAATGGCTCTTAGTTAAGTCAACGAAAAAGGAAACTCTGAACTTAGAGAAATGAACTCTCTGAATACCAGAACAAACTCTCAGTCCAGGAGCAGCTTTAAGATCAACAAAGTTTTATTCAAGGTATAAGCCAGGGGTGTCGAAGTCATTTGTTATGAGGGCCAGATCTGACATAAATGAGACCTTGTCGGGCCGGGCCATGGGTGTCCTAAAATGTAATGCCCGGTAGCGGAGATATAGACTTTATAAAGGACACAAACACAAAGGGTTTTTTTTACTTAAAATAAAAACATGCTTAAAACATGAGCACTCTTGCAATATTTTGTTTATTTAACGGTGCCTGATAACGGACACCTCTTGCTCTGAATTCTTGCATCAAAATGTCTGTGCTGTTGCAATCTTGAAGGAAGAGGAAGAAGAAGAGGAAGAGGAAGAGGAAGAGGAAGAGGAAGAGGAAGAGGAAGAAGAAAGGAGGAGGAAGAGGAAGAAGAAGAAGAAGAAGAAGAAGAAGAAGAAGAAGAAGAAGAAGAAGAAGAAGAAGAAGAAGAAGAAGAAGAAGAGATTTATACCCCGCCCTTCACCACCCAAAGGTGTCTCAGAGCGGCTTACAAACTCCGTTCCCTTACCCTCCCCACAACAGACACCCTGTGAGGTAGGTAGGGCTGAGAGAGCTCTTGACAGAAACTGCTCTTTTTCAAGAACAGCTCTTATCAGAACTACTGCTTGCCCAAGGTCATCCAGCCAGGTGCAAGTGGAGGAGTGGGGAATCAAACCTGGTTCCCACAGATTAGAGTCCATGCACTTAACAAACATCCCCAGCCTCTATGGTCATCTTTGGAAATCCTCTGTCAGGTGCCGCTGCCTTCTAAGATTAGGCGGGTGGCAACCGTGGAGAGGGTATTCTTGGTCCTGGCTCCCAAACTCTGCAACTCTCTCCTGAGGGAGACTTTACAGTTGTCAAACTCGCTGTTCATTCAGCATTTTAGAGCTTGTTCGCCATGGTAACCGAGAAGGGGGGAGTGAGCGAATGCAGAGCCAAAACACTTTCACTTCCGAGGCCTCTGATGTGCCAGACACCTTATCACCTCTGAGAAGCTTTAGTGTCCCTAAGTCTCATCTTTCCATGCTTGCCTTTGTTTTACATGTTGAGGGGATGGCACTGAAAGGGGGGTGGCTGGCAGTTACATTTGGCGGGCGAAATCCCATGGGGGAAATTGGTTCTGAAACTTTTAGGGCCCTTGCTCAAACCCTGTATATCCATTGCTTTTGCGCCTTCTATCTCAGTTCTAACACAGCCAACGTACAGGCTGGGTCCTATCATTGTCTCGATAAACTTATCCTTCTTCGAAGTGAATGTTGCTGGGAACTGATTTACCCAGAGGTCTGGCAGTAATGTGGCCAGATCCAGGTTGGGAAATCACTGGAGATTTGGGGATGGAGCCTGGGGAGGGGAGGGACCTCAGTAGGGTACGATGCCATAGAGACCACCCTCCAAAGCCGCTGTTTTCTCCAGGGGAACTGATCCCGGACTACTGGAAATCAGTTCTGATTCTGGGAGATCTGCAGGCACTGGAAGAACAGATCAGCTCCCCTGGAGGAAATGGCTACATTGGAGGCACTGCATCCCACTGAGATCCCGGTCCTCCCCACGCTGGCTTAACCCCCAAATCTCCAGGAGTTTCCAAACCTGGGGCTGGCAACTCTGCCCCCCACTGGTGGCCAAGGAACCCTGGCAACCCTAAGGGGGAGTGTGGGCGTCGTGTATATAGGTGTATGTAGAGGAAGAAGAGGAGATTGGATTTATACCCTGACCTTCACTACAGCGTTGATGTTTAGTCATGCCAGCCACACGACCACGGAAACGTCTTTGGACAGCACTGGCTCTTCGGCTTTGAAACGGAGATGAGCACCGCAACCCTAGAGTTGGATTCGACTGGCTTTCGAGCAAGGGAACCTTTACCTTTTTTTATCACTACCCCAAGGAGTCTCAGAGCGGCTTACAATCTCCTTTCCTTTCCCCTCCCCACAACAGAGACTCTCTGAGGTAGGTGGGGCTGAGTGAGCTCTTTCAAGGACTGCTCTTCAGAGAACAGGGCCGAGAGAACTAGTGGCTGACCCAAGGTCACGCCAGCAGCTGCATGTGGAGGAGCGGGGAATCAAACCCGGTTCTCCCAGATCAGAGTCCGCGCTTCTAACCACTACACCAAACTGGCTCTCAGAAGACGAGGATATAGATGTATGACGAAATGAAGAAAGCTAGCAGGAAGAAAGCTAATTCTTCTGAAATGTGGTGTTGGAGGAGAGTTTTACGGATACGGCAGACCTCCAAAAAGAGAAAGTGGGTCCTAGATCAAGTCAAGTCTGAACTCTCTCAAGAAGCTCAAATGAACAAATTAAAGCTATCATACTTTGGTCCCATTATGACAAGACAAGAGCAACCAGAAAAGACAATAGTATTAAGAAAAGTTGAAGGGAGCAGGAGGAGGAGAGGAGAGGAAGAGGAAGAAGGAGAAGGAGAGGAGGAGAAGGAGGAGGAAATTGGATTTATACCCTGCCCTTCACTCAGACTCTCAGGGCAGCTTACAAACTCCTTTCCCTTCCGCTCCCCTCAACAGACATCCTGTGAGGTAGGTGGGGCTGAGGGAGCTCTGACTGGGAACAGCTCTTTCAGGGAAAGAACTATGGCTTGCCCAAGGTCATCCAGCAGCTGTAAGTGGAGGAGTGGGGAATCAGACCTGGTTCTCCCAGATAAGAGTCCGCACACTTAACCACGACACCAAACAGACCCAACCATTTCGGGAGCCATGGCCCTCAGTTTGCAAGACCTGAGCAAGACTTCCAACATATTCAGGGGTCATTTCATAGAAAAAGAGGTGCAGGAGCTCATTAGCATAACTCATTAGCATAACTCATTTGTATATGCCACAACCCCTGACCTCACTGGAAGCATGTCAGAAGGCAACACCCGCCGCTCAGGCTCCACTGGACTGTTTTGGATTGCTAGCTAGCGGGGGGGGGGAGTTAACGTGCAGATCTGTCCTCGCAGAGGAGGGAGAGCTTGTGCCTGAATCAAACTTGGTCTTAAAGGTGCCACTGGACTGTTTTGGACTGGGGTGGGGTGGGGGCTCTGCAACTTACCTGGCTGCTTCTTGCTCTGACTGAGGGCTGCTGGGAGCAGGGGGTGGGGCTTGTTGCATGTGCCCGCCCCCTGGGCTCCTTACTGCCGGAGCTCCGCTCCTGTGCGCTCCTGCAGGAAATGACCCCTGTCTGTGATAAGTGGGGACATACCTAGTTTTGTCAGCTCTGGGTTGAAAAATTCCTGGACATTTGGGGGTGGAACTGGGGTGGTCGGGACCTCAGCGGCATATAACACCAGAGTATCCACCTTCCAAAGCAGCTATTTCCTCCAGGGGAACTGAGCTCCATAATTCTGGAAGACATCCAAGCCTCGCCCAGTGCTTGGAAATCCGAGTAATATCATGTTGCCTTGCAATAAACTACAGCCAGAATAGAAAGGCGATGAAAAGTTTAACAATGTTTAACTGCGAGTTATGGGACTAATTCATTCTTTCCCTGAGACCAGCCTTCTTGGGCTCCGCAGATCTTCTCTTTTTTGCCATTGCATGATGTCAGAAAGATTCCAGAGAACTCTCGGAGCACACAATGAAGCCCAAATCTTTCATTCATGCGCCGCGACACCTGTGAAGCAAGGGGCATGAAAACGACAATGATCCAAATTGGACGTCCTGTGACTCAAAAGCAAGGGGTTTTCCCCTCCGAGACACACTCCTGTGAAATGTCTGGTAAATGCCATTATTATGGCTCGTAAAGTCCTTTATGGGTCAGCCTGGTTACTCAAACCACACACTCGAGGAAAAAGAGTGGAAGTAGAAAATGCTCCCAATAAAGATCATGGGGAACGATAAAAGCAAAGATTCTTTGGAACTTCCAATTGCAAACAGATAAAGCCTGGAGCGTAACACCTCCGGTATCATAATTGTAAGGAAAATGAGAAATGGGGTTTGGACCGTTGACACTGCAATTCCATGGGACAGCAAAACAGAAAAGAAAGAACAGGAGAAGATCACAGAATACCAAGACCTACCAATAGAGTTGGAGCATCTCTGGGAGAAGAAGGTGACCATCGTGCCCTTAGAGCAGTGCTTAGAAGTCTCAAACACCCGGACATTGAGCAAATAACATCAGTCCAACCCCAGAAGACAGACAGCTTCAAGAGGGGGTTGATCAACATATGAAGCAGAAGTCCATCAGTGGCTCTTAGCCACCAGGTACAGAGGAAACACTCTGTCTGGGGCAGTGATGCCCAGTGATGACTCCAAGAGAGAGATCTTGGAGTCATAGTAGATAACTCAATGAAAATGTCGAGAGAGTTGCGACTGCAATAAAAAAGGCCAATGCTATGCTCGGGATTATTAGGAAGGGAATTGAAAACAAATCAGCTAGTATCATAATGCCCCTTTATAAATCAATGATGTGACCTCATTTGGAGTCCTGTGTACAGTTCTGGTCACCACACCTCAAAAAGGATATTATAGCATTGGAAAAAGTGCAGAAAAGGGCAACTAGAATGATAACAGGGTTGGAACACTTTCCCTATGAAGAAAGGTTAAAACGCTTGGGGCTCTTTAGCTTGGAGAAACGACGGCTGAGGGGTGACATGACTGAGGTTTATAAGATTATGCATGGGATAGAGCAGATAGGGAAAAAGGTACTTTTCTCCCTTCCTCACAAGACAAGAACTCGCGGGCACTCCATGAAATTGCTGAGCAGTTGGGTTAGAACTGATCAAAGGAAGTCCTTCTTCACCCAAACAGTGATTCACACATGGAATTCACTGCCACAGGAGGTGGTAGCGGCTACAAGCATGGACGTGTTACTAGAAATAATGCCCGTTGCGGAAATAAATACAATGGGATCTAGAAAGAGGCTCTGGGAGAGTGCTCTGGCTTTGGGCAAACAGTGTCAGTTTCCTGTGGCGACCTCAGCAGGGTTTAATGACAGAGTCCACTGTTTTCTCCAGAGGGACTGATCTCTGCTACCTGAAGAGCATTTGTATGTTTGAGTTATCTGTAGCCCTCACCTGGAGAGTGGTAACCATTGTTACCCATTCTCCTCTCCCCTATGAGGTATGTTATGCAACTGTAAATTCCAACTGCCTGGTGGGGGGGGGAGTTTGAGGTGTGGAATGGAGTGAAGTCCAATCAGCTTCCATATGCAAAAGACCAGGTTGTCGCAGCAGTTGTGGTGTGGGCGGGACCCGGGCTTTGCCTTCTGATTGGTGGCGATATATGCTGAGGAGCAGTGCCATCAGCCATACACTAAGGGAGTGCATTTTAGAATTAGAACTTTGGCACCCACTATTCAATTATATATAAGGAGAGATGTTCTTATGTTCTCTTATGTTCTTATGTTCTGTACTCTTAGTGCTTGGAGAACAACAGTGGGAGGGCTTCTGGAGTTCTGGCCCCACTGGTGGACCTCCTGGTGGCTGCTGGGCTTTGGCCACTGTGTGACAAAGACTGTTGGACTGGATGAGCCATTGGGCTGATCCAACATGGCTTCTCTTCAGTTCTTATGATGAACCATGGCCGACCCTGCTTAGCTTCCAGCACAGGTGGTTTGCCATCGCCTACCTCTGCCTTCTTTGGTGGTCTTCCATCCAAGTATTAAGCAGAGTTGTCCCTGCTTAGCTTTCTGAGCTCCGAGGAGATCAGGCTACCCTGGGCTATCCCGGCCTTGAAAACCCAACCGGCTTGCCTAAGTCAGCCACAACTTGGTGGCAGTCTGCACGCACATAGGGCAGAGTCACATATCTGAACCAGTGTTCCCTCTAAGCTGAGTTAGTGTGAGCTAGCTCACAGTTTTTTAGCCTCCGGCTCACACATTTTTGCCTTAGCTCAGGAAGGATGACTCCAGAGCAATGTTCCCTCTAAGCTATGGAGTCTTATGAGCAAAAATTCTACCTTGTGAGCTAGTGGCATTAAAGTTGTGAGCCAGCGATTTGGCTACTGCATAACTTAGTTTGCTCTGGAGCCCTCCTTCCTGAGCAAAGACAAACATGTGTGAGTTGGAGGCTAAAAAACTGTGAGCTAGCTCACACTAACTCAGCTTAGAGGGAACACTGCTCCAAAGCAGACTAATTTATGCCATAGCCAAATCGCTCGCTCACAACTTGAATGCCAGGAGCTCACAGGGGAGAATTTTTGCTCATGAGACTCCACAGCTTAGAGGGAACATTGATCCCAACCCCTCCCAGTCCCTTGGCTACAGTTCCCTTTGAGTAATTTTATAACCATTAAGAGAAGAAGAAGAGATTGGATTCATACCCCGCCCTTCACTACCCAAAGGTGTCTCAGAGCGGCTTACAAACTCCTTTCCCTTCCCCTCCCCACAACAGACACCCTGTGAGCAATGCTCCCTGTAAGCTGTGGAGTCTTATGAGCAAAAATTCTACTTTGTGAACTACTGGCAGTACAGTTGTGAGCGAGCAAATTGGCGACTGCGTAAATCAGTTTGCTCTGAAGCCACATCCTTCCTGAGCTGAGACAAAAATGTGTGAGCCGGCAAGTTTATATTAGAAAGTATATACTCGATTGAGGTAGAGTGGGATGGTTACTCAACATAATATACAAGAATAGAGATTAAGGTGGATTAGGCATAAGCATAATGTTTGTTAAAAAGAATAATAACCCCCATATATGTGTGTATCTACGTATATATGTTTATTTTGTGTTTGTTTGTGCAAAACATGTGAAAATTTCAATAAAATCCTGCCTTTCGGGGCAGTTTTTTAAAAAAGTGTCTGAGCTGCAAGCTAAAAAACCTGTGAGCTAGCTCACACTAACTCAGCTTAGAGGGAACACTGCCTGTGAGGTAGGTGGGGCTGAGAGAGCTCGACAGAAACTGCTCTTTTTCAAGAACAGCTCTGACAGAACTACAGCTTGCCCAAGGTCATCCAGCCAGGTGCAAGTGGAGGAGCTGGGGAATCACACCCGGTTCTCCCAGATGAGAGTCGGCACACTTAACCACGACACCAAACCACGACACCAAATTAAGACAGAGGATCCTCCTTGTGGCACCGAGCACTGGTTTTTCCTCCCTCGCCCGGGCCCTGTGAATACATCCTGGCTCCATAAACTGAACAAGACATTTCCCTGCCTGACTCACATACCTGAACGCAGAGAGATGGGAAGGCCGCTGGTGAGCTCATGCATTCCATTCTGCCCGGGGACGTGTTTCCTACTGTAAATTCTTGAGGGTTTTGTCCCATCCAGTTCTGAATTGTTCCAGAGTCCCGTGATTCTGAGCCTTTGACAAGGAGGCTTTGGGTGAGCCAAGAGTGGGGTGGGGGAGTTTTTTGGGGAGGGGGGCCCATACCCCCTAAGACACAGGGGAAGTCGTGGAAGTAGTGACAGACTTTATGTTCCTGGGAGCCCAGATCACTGCAGACGGAGTCTGCAGCCATGAAATTAAAAGACGCCTGCTCCTTGGGAGGAAAGCGATGGCAAACCTAGGCGGCATCATAAAAAGTAGAGACATCACCCTGCCAACAAAAGTCCGCATGGTCAAAGCAATGGTATTCCCAGTAGCAATGTAGCGCTGTGAGAGCTGGACCATAAGGAAGGCCGAGCGCCGAAGATTAGATGCTTTTGAATTATTCTGCTGGAGAAGACTCTTGAGAGTCAGTACACCTCATTGGCTGTCTGCCTAGCGTCTAATGAAAGCTAAACACAGCCAGAACTTGATCTATTTATTTATAGACTCCCTTTCTCATTTGGACATGAGGTGGATTACCTAGAGTGAGTCAATACACTGGACGGAATGGGACATTCAATTACCAAATGCATTCAGGTTTTAGAAGCCTGGAGCCTCCAGAAAGAACTGAAGCTTGGCTAGAAGCAGGGGTCATTTTCT
>NW_015172186.1:32210-35768 GCF_001447785.1 Gekko japonicus | reverse complement strand
GGGGAAGAGGAGTGGGGGATCGAACCCCATTCTACATACTAGAGTCCGCCGCTCTTAACCACTACACTGGCTATAAAAGGTAAAGGTTCCCCTTGCTCGAAAGCCAGTCAAATCCGACTCTAGGGTTGCGGTGCTCATCTCCGTTTCCAAGCCGAAGAGCCAGCGCTGTCCGAAGACATTTCCGGGGTCATGGGGCCGGCATAACTAGACTCCAAGGCGCACGGAACGCTGTTCCCTTCCCACCGAAGTGGTACCTATTTATCTACTTGCAATGTCTTGCTTTCGAACTGCTAGGTTGGCAGGAGCTGGAACCAGAGACGGGAGCTCACTCCGTCATGCGGCACCCGGGTCTCTCGAACTGCTGAACTACTGACCTTCCACAGCCTGCAGTTCAGCGTCTTCACCACTTGAGCCACCACAGCTCCTACACTGGCTATACAGCTAGCTATATGCAGCAATACAGACCACAGTCCCTACTCATTGATCCAAGCAAGTTTGCAAAATACTTTTGTGCTGTGCGACCCCATTGCCGGTGCAGAGAATCCCTCTTGAATAATTCGGTTTTGCAGAGTTTATGGAACGCTAGGAGAGCAGGAGCGTTCCTGACCTCCTCGGGCAGGCCGCTCCACAAGGTGGGAGCCAGCGCAGAGTAGGCACGGCGTACGGGCAGCGGTTGATGTTGCCCATTTGCAGGTTGGCACCCGCAGAGGCCCCAGCTGACTTGAGCAAAGTTGTTGTGGCGGAACGTAGGGGGAGAGGCAGTCCTGCAAATAAGAGGGGCTGTGCTGCCCCAGATTCAACGCACGGCCAGAGTCAAAGTAGAATTAAATCATTTTTTATTAAGTTCCACATGCATTCAGAAGAATTCTTACTCACATCTTTTGCTCTTAAAGATATATGGCAGTTCTACTTAACTACAGTTTAAACGCTGGCTGGGGCAGCACAGGGGCCAAGACCAGTGTTCCCTCTAAGCTGAGTTAGTGTGAGCTAGCTCACAGTTTTTTAGCCTCCGGCTCACACATTTTTGTCTCCGCTCGGGAAGGAGGGCTCCAGAGCAAACTAATTTATGCAGCAACCAAATCGCTCGCTCGCAACTTTAATGCCAGTAGCTCACAAAGTAGTTTTTGCTCACAGGACTCCACAGCTTAGAGGGAGCATTGGCCAAGACCACGAAGGGCTTCACAGGTGATTCTCTTGCCTTGAAAACTCCTCGAGGGGTCACCCCAACTCAGCTGCGACTTGACGGCACTTCCCACCACCTCCACAGTAGAGTAAACCCTTCCTTGAATTTCAGGGGACTTGGGTGGTGTGGCCAGTGTTCCCTCCAAGCTGAGTTAGTGTGAGTTGGCTCACAGGTTTTAAGCCTCCGGCTTACACATTTTTGTCTCAACTCAGGCAGGAGGGCTCCAGAGCAAACTAATTGATGCAGCAGCCAAATCGCTGGCTCACAACTTTAATCCCGGGAGCTCACAAAGTAGAATTTTTGCTCACGAGACTCCAAAGCTTAGATCAGGGGTGGCCAAACTGTGGCTCTGGAGCCACATGCAGCTCTTTCACACATATTGTGTGGCTCCCGGCAGGGTGCCTGGAGAAGTAATGGGGTGGCATGCCTCCCCGATTGGTCTTCCCTTCCCCAGCCAGTGTTCCCCTCCCTGGGTAGGTTTGGTGGGGGAGGGGTGCAGAGAAAGAAAGCAACTTTAACTTGGAGAAGGCACTTGTCTCTTTAAATCCAACCTAGCCAGTGTGGGGGGCAGGGGGGAGCTTAGAAGATGCACTGAAAGTTAAAGTTGCTTTCTTTCCACCTCTCCCTCCCGCCCCATGTATTTGCTTCCTTTCCACTTTCTTTCCACCTTTTTTCTTTCTCTGTCTTTTTCTCTCCTCCGTCCCCCGTGTATTTGCTTCCTTTCCACTTTCTTTCCACCTTTTTTCTTTCTCTGTCTTTTTCTCTCCTCCGTCCCCCGTGTATTTGCTTCCTTTCCACTTTCTTTCCACCTTTTTTCTTTCTCTGTCTTTTTCTCTCCTCCGTCCCCCGTGTATTTGCTTCCTTTCCACTTTCTCTCCACCTTTTTTCTTTCTCTGACTTTTTCTCCCCTCCGTCCCAATCTGAAGTTATCAATTTCATGTTAATTAAAAAACGCATTTGCATATTTTCCAATAAAAACATGTGTGTGATATTTGTTCATCTCTTGCGGCTCTCGAACATCTGATATTCATTCTATGTGGCTCTGGCGTTAAGCAAGTTTGACCACCCATGGCTTAGAGGGAACATTGGTGGTGACCAGTGTTCCCTCCAAGGGACTCGACTGTGCGACTGGACAACAAAAGGAGAGCGGGATCTTTCCCGACCTCCTCGGGCAGGCCGCTCCACGAGGTGGGGCAAACTGGTTGATGCAGCAGCCAAATCGCCCACTCATAACCTTAATGCCCAGTAGCTCACAAAGTAGAATTTTTGCTCACAGGACTCCACAGCTTAGAGGGAGCATTGGTGATGGCCAATTGTTTTGAGAAAGAGGGGAGGGGTTGTGACTCAGTGCTAGAGCTCCTGTTCGGCCTGCAGAGAGTCCCGAGTTCAAGTCCCCCAGCATCTCCAGTTAAAAGATCTGGTAGGAGGTTATGGGAAAGACCTGAGACTCTGGAGAGCGGCTGCCCGTCTGAGGAGACAAGACCGACTTTGAATGGACCAAAGGTTTGATTCAGGAGAGGGCAGCTCCCTGTGTTCGTGTCTTATGCTGCTCAGGAAGGGTCCTGGCTCAGCGGAAGAGCATCTGCTCGGCACGCAGAGAATCCCAGGTTGGCTTCCCCAGTGGAAAGGACCAAGTTGGGGGTGATGTGGAAGACCTTTCTCTGCCTGAGACCCGGGATAGCCGCTGCCAGCCTGAGCAGACAATCCTGACCTTGATGGACCGAGGGTCTCAGGCTCCTGTAATCAGATGGGATTCCTCTCACGTCACCCTCTCCAAAGGTGACATGATCGAGGTTTATAAGATTATGCGTGGGATAGAGCAGGTTGAAAAAGAAGGACTTTTCTCCCTTTCTCACAATACAAGAACTCCTTGTGGGCACTCCATGAAATTGCTGAGCGGTCGGGTTAGAACGGATAAAAGGAAGTCCTTCTTCACCCAAAGAGTGATGAACACATGGAATTCACTGCCACAGAAGGTGGTGGCAGCTACAAGCATGGACGGCTTCAAAAGGGAATTAGATAAGCATATGGAGCAGAGGTCCATCAGTGGCTATTAGCCACAAGGTATAGATAGGGGCTCTGGGGCAAGTGATGCTCTGTCTTCTTGGTGCTTGGGGGGTCAACAGTAGGAGGGCTTCTAATGTCCTGGCCCCACTGGTGGACCTCCTGATGACACCTGGTATTTTTGGCCACTATGTGACAGAGTGTTGGACTGGATGGGCCATTGGCCTGATCCAACATTGGCTTCTCTTGTGTCTTATGAATTGGATCAACATTCGGAGCAGAGGTCCATCAGTGGCTCTTAGCCACAAGGTATAGATAGGAACTCTCCGTCTGGGGCAAGGGATGCTCTGTCTTTTTGGTGCTTGGGGGGG
>NW_015172186.1:17778-32079 GCF_001447785.1 Gekko japonicus | reverse complement strand
CCTGGTATTTTTGGCCACTGTGTTGACAGAGTGTTGGACTGGATGGGCCTTTGGCCTGATCCAACATTGGCTTCTCTTAAGTTCTTATGAATTGGATCAACATTTGAAGCAGAGCTCCATCAGTGGCTCTTCGCCACAAGGTATAGATAGGAACTCTCAGTCTGGGGCAAGTGATGTTCTGTATTCTTGGTGCAGGGGGGGGCAAAAGTGGGAGGGCTCCTAGTGTCCTGGCCCCACTGCTGGACCTCCTGATGGCCCCTGGTATTTCTGGCCACTGTGTGATACAGAGTGTTGGACTGGATGGGCCATTGGCCTGATCCAACACTGGCTTCTCTTATGCACTTCAAACAGGAAAATCTCTCAACAGTCCAGAACTAGTTTACACAAGGAAATAAATTAGGTAGTGAGAGGGGCCTGCCTCCGATCTCGGAAAAAAATCCATCCCCAGAGAGAGAGAGAGAGAGAGAGAGAGAGAGACTTTGCCCCCCCCTCCTTTTCAGTCTGAGAGCAAAGACATACACACCACAAGATCCTATCTGTCTGCCTCTGCCTTTTGCAGGTGGGGAGAGAGCCGGCTCTGGAAAACAATCCAGATAATTACCCCCAAAGAGGCGTGACTCTGGATGCCTGACTGCAAAGGGGCCCCGCCTTCCAGATTTCACAGAGAGGGAGGCCAAGGCAGCTACAGGGAATAATATCACGATTATGAAATCAAAATGTTCTCCCTTTGGCTTTGGGCTCCTGGGGGGGAGGGGAGAAGAGGTTGTAAGGGAGGCCCGGCAGCTGCTAAACAGTGTTCCCTCTAAGCTGAGTTAGTGTGAGCCAGCTCAGTTTTTTAGCCTCCGGCTCACACATTTTTGCCTTAGCCCAGGAAGGAGGGCTCTAGAGCAAACGAATCTATGCTGCAGCCAAATCGCTCGCTCGCAACTTTCATGCCAGTGGCTCCCGAAGTAGAATCTCTGCTCACAAGCAGTGTTCCCTCTAAGCTGAGTTCATGTGAGCCAGCTCACAGTTTTTTAGCCTCCGGCTCACACCTTTTTGTCTCGGCTCAGGAAGCATGGCACGTGTTAAAACATACTATGATTACAAGAAAGTGTCTACATTTCAGACTTTTTAAAAGCTTTTCTAATACAAATACACTTGACGGGTAAACACTGTCTAACTTCGGTCCTAAGTTATACAGTGTTTACCCGTCAAGTGTATTGGTATTAGAAAAGCTTTTAAAAGTCTGAAATTTAGACTCTTTCTTTTAATCATAGTATGTTCTAACATGTGTACACCTTAATAAACATTTGTATTTTTATATCATATAGTGTTAGCTTGACCCTCTTGGTTCGCAGATATATCTTGGGTTGAGTTTCCCTTCCCCCCCCCTTTTCCCCCAGTTTTTGTCAGGAAGGATGGCCCCAGAGCAAACTAATTTTGGCAGCAGCCAGTTGCTCACAACTTTAATGCCAGTAGCTCACAAAGTAGAACTTTTGTTCACAAGACTCCGCAGCTTAGAGGGAACATTGTGGCTGGCGTTCCCTCGAAGCTGAGTTAGTGTGAGCTAGCTCACAGTTTTTTAGCCTCCGGCTCACCCATTTTTGTCTCCGCTCAGGAAGGGTGGCTCCAGAGCAAATTAATTTATGAGGAGCCAAATCGCTCGCTCACAACTTTAATGCCAGCAGCTCACAAAGTAGGATTTTTGCTCACAGGACTCCACAACTTAGAAGGAGCATTGCTTCCAAACCGGAGGGGGGGGGGGGTTCTGTTGAATTCCCGCACGCAACAAACGGTTCCGTTTTTGCCTGGGGGGGGGGGGTTTCTCTGTAGGAACTCTGTATGGATTTTGCACTTGGCTCCCATTACACCGGAGGGCTAGAGAAAAATCCTAAATTAAGCTTAAACTCTTGCGGGGGGGTGTGTGTGTTAAACATTCCTAAACTGGCCTGTTTCCCATGTGTCTTAAGTAATGGGCTGCTTTCCGAGAAAGAGTGATGGAGATTAAAGTGTTCCCTCTAAACTGAGCTAGTGTGAGCCAGCTCACCATTTTTTAGCCTCCGGCTCACACACTGTTGCCTTCGCTCAGGAAGGAGGGCTCCAGAGCAAACTAACTTATGCAGTAGCCCAATCGCTCGCCGCACAACTTTAATGCCAAGTAGCTCACAAAGTAGAATTTTGGCTCACAAGACACCACAGCTTAGAGGAAGCTTTGATGGAGAAGTGCCGAGGGCTTTCGCGTGCGGTCTGCTCTCCTCTGCAAATTTACCCGCGAGTAAGTCCTGACTGCCCAGGCTAGCCCGATCTGGTCAGATCTCAGAAGCTAAGCCGGGTCTGCCCGGTTCAGTGCCTGGATGGGAGACCGCCAAGGAAGCCCAGGGCTGAGCGGCAGAGGCAGGCAACGGCGAACCTCTCTTGCCTCAAATCGGCTAGGACACTTTACACACGGGCAAGCCCAGACTTCGGAGTGGCCGTGCCCGGATCCTAGCAAGGATGCGTCTGATGTCCAGTTTCTTCCTCTTCTGCGTGTCTACTCGGGAGTAAACACCACGGAGCTCATTAGGGCTTCCTCCAAAGCAAGGGAAGGCATAACCAGATGGACATACGCACGCCCAGCCAATGACAAAGCCGTTGAGAGGTTGACCCTCAACCAGTGTTCCCTCTAAGCTGAGTTAGGGTGAGCTAGCTCACAGGTTTTTGTAGCCTCCGGCTCACACGGTTTTATCTTCGCTCAGGGAGGAGGGCTCCAGAGCAATGCTCCCTCTAAGCTGTGGAGTCTTGTGAGCAAAAATACTACTTGGTGAGCTCCTGGCATTAAAGTTGTGAGCGAGCGATTGGGCCACTTAGTTTGCTCTGGAGCTCTCCTTCCTGAGCAAAGGCAAAAACGTGTGAGCTGGAGGCTAGAAAATTGTGAGCTGGCTCACACTCACTCAGCTTAGAGGGAACACTGCTCCGGAGCAAGCTGATTGATGCAGCGGCCCAATCGCTCGCTCACAACTGTAATGCCAGGAGCTCACCGAGTAGAATTTTTGCTCACAGGGCTCCACAGCTTCGAGGGAGCGTCGCCCTCCACCCGTCGCACCCCTGGCTGAGTCTGCGCAAAATCCCGCAAAACTCAAAAGGCGCAGCGCGATCCTACAGGCTGCTTCCTCGGACCCAAGTTCATCCGACTTGCTCAGGAGTTACTCCCGGGCAGGGAAGCTGAAACGGAATTTCCAGCCTCGACTTGGAACCTGACCCGGATGATGCCAACGGACTGAATTTTTAGTTTCCTCCGTTTTTATGGCTGCGCTCGCGTTGAAGAGGATCGGGGCGGTCGAGAGCGCGGCCCGACCTGAAGTCGGTTTAGTGCATCGACCCTTCCGTTTCTCTTCGGTAAAGCTGAACTAGAACCCCAGCCTTATAGGAGTGGGTTTCATCCCACCCACCCCCTTGCCCAGATTTCAATGTGGTGCGGCGGTTCAGAATGCCGGACCTGGGAGACCCGGGTTCGAATCCACCCCACCCTTGCCATGGAAGCCCGCTGGGTGATCTTGGGCCAGTCACACCCGCGGGTCTGACCTACCTCGCAGGGTTGTCGTGAGGACAGGAATGGAGGAGGCGAGAAGGTGTAAACCAGTTTGGGTTCCCATCCGGGAGAAAGGCGGGAGGGACACGCATTAAATGAAAAATGAAATTAAAATCAGAATACGGCAGATGGACGGAACAAAGTAGGTCTTCGCCCCAAAAGTCCTCTGGTAGGTGCCAGGCGGTGCCCCCTCTAAGCTGTGGAGTCTTCCGAGGAAAAATTCCACTTTGTGAGCTACTGGTATCAAAGTTGTGAGCGAGCGATTTGGCTGCTGCATCAATTCGTAAGCCTGAGCCAGTTTAGTGTCGTGGTTAAGTGTGCGGACTCTAATCTGTCCTCCACTTGAAGCTGCTGGATGACCTTGGGCAAGCCATAGTTCTGACAAGAGCTGTCCTTGAAAGGGCAGTTCTTGAAAGAGAGCTCTCTCAGCCCCACCTACCTCACAGGGTGTCTTTTGTGGGGAGGGGAAGGGAATGGGGTTTGTAAGCCGCTCTGAGACTCTGAGTGAAGGACGGGGTATAAACCCAATCTCTTCTTCTTCTTCTTCTTCTTCTTCTTCTAAGACAAAAATGGGTGAGCTGGAGGCTAAAAAACTGAGCTCACTCACACTAACTCAGCTTAAAGAGAACACTGATGCCAGGAACTCTAACCCCGAAGGAAGTCCCTTTTCTCACCTGCCACTAAAAACAAAATACCAAAAAAAAAACCCCTCTCTCACTTCCCGTGTTCCCTCTAAGCTGAGTGAGTGTGAGCCAGCTCACCGTTTTCTAGCCTCCTGCTCACCCATTTTTGCCTTCGCTCAGGAAGGAGAACTCCGGAGCAAACTGATTTACACGGTAGCCCAATCGCCTCGCTCACAACTTTAAGGCCAGGAGCTCACAAAGTGGAATTTTTGCTCACAAATCTCCACAGCTTAGAGGGAGCATTACTCACTTCTGTCGCCTGTGAATGTCAATACAGGATCGAAGGGAGGAAAACAGCTGAAATGAGTCCTCCTCCACCACCACCCCGCATGTTTACACTGGACACCCCTCATGTTTACACTGGACAGCTCTGAGAGAACTTGTGACTGACCCAAGGTCACACCGCATACCGACCCGGATCGACAGCGTTCACACGTGAGGGCACCCCCAGCCTTTAACAACTGGCCTGCCGCACCGGCGCCTCCTGTGAAAATGTTTCGGACGGGGGCTCGGTTTGCAAACCTGTTTCACTCGCGTCACACAGACTGTTGTTTCCGTACAGGCTCGATCCCGGTTTCAGCCCCAGCTGGGAAAAGGTGCCAAGATTAGATCATGACTTCAGCGCGACACCTGAGAGCGGCGTCCCAATAGCCTCCTGCTCACCCATTTTTGCCTTCGCTCAGGAAGGAGAACTCCGGAGCAAACTGATTTACACGGTAGCCCAATCGCCTCGCTCACAACTTTAAGGCCAGGAGCTCACAAAGTGGAATTTTTGCTCACAAAACTCCACAGTTTAGAGGGAGCATTACTCACTCCTGTCGCCTGTGAATGTCAATACAGGATCGAAGGGAGCTGATCTGAGTCCTTTCCTCCTCCTCCACCACCCCGCATGTTTACACTGGACTGTTCCCACCGCATACCGACCCGGATCGACAGCGTTCACACGTGAGGGCACCAATCCCCTCCCGCGGAGAGCCTTTAACAACTGGCCTGCCGCACCGGCGCCTCCTGTGAAAATATTTGCAAACCTGTTTCACTCGCATCACACAGACGATTGTTTCCGTACAGGCTCGATCTCGGTTTCTGCCCCAGCTGGGGAAAGGTGCCAAGATGAGATCATGACTTCAACGCGACACCTGAGAGCTGCGTCCCATCAACCTCTCGTTAATTTCAGTTCCAGTTAACGAAGAAGGAGAGGAGGAGGAGGAGGAGGAGATGGTGATTGGATTTGTACCCTGCCCTTCACTACCTGCAGGAATCGCAGAGCGGTTTGTAATCTCCTTCCCCTCCCCACAACAAACACCCTGTGGAGAGCTGAGAGAGCTCTTTCGAGGACTGCCCTCGAGAGAACAGCTCTGAGAGAACTTGTGACTGACCCAAGGTCACACCAGCAGCTGCATGTGGAGGAGTGGGGAATCAAAACCGGTTCTCCCAGACTAGAGTCCGCGCACTTAACCACGACACCAAACTGGCTTTCAGTGCTTTGCCACTTGGCCTGGCCTCTGCCTAGCGACCCGGGACTCCCTTGGTGGTCTTCCATCCAAGTCCCCGGCAGGGACGGCCGACCCTTCTTGGCTTCCGAGCTCTGAGATGAGGCTAGCCGGGTCTGGTTGTGGCCAGTGTTCCCTCGAAGCTGAGTTCGGGTGAGCCAGGTCACAGTTTTTTTAGCCTCCGGCTCACCCATTTTTGTCTCTGCTCAGGAAGGGTGGCTCCAGTCAGAGCAAACTAGTTTATGCAGTAGCTAAATTGTTCGCTCACAACTTTAATGCCAACAGCTCACAAAGCAGAATTTTTGCTCACAAGACTCCACAGCTGTTCCCTCGAAGCTGAGTTAGTGTGAGCTAGCTCACACCAACTCAGCTCAGAGCGAACACTGCTCACAACTGTAATGCCAGTAGCTCACAAAGCAGAATTTTTGTTCACAAGACTCCACAGCTTAGAGGGAGCATTGGTTGTGGCCTCTACTCCATTATCTGTTGCATTGTATTCCAACTTAGGCAATCACATCTCTTGCATCGCTGAAAATGCAAGGTTGGAACACTTCCGCCTGGTTCCCCGTTTCTGCAGTTGGAGTCCTATTGCCTTGGTTATTCGGTGTCTCGTATTCTGTTGATGGTACTGATTTAACGTAGAGTCTTTCTCCGCCTGGAGAAAGACAGACGAGAGAGCACAGGTCTCCTTGGAATTCTACGCAGATCTATTCAATCGGGCTTACTCTCAGGAAAATGTTAATAGAATTATAGAATCATAGGGCTGGAAGGGCCCTCCAGGGTCATCTAGTCCAACCCCCTGCACAAGGCAGGAAATTCACAAACACCTCCCCCCCCCACACACACACACATGCAGTGACCCCTGCTCCATGCCCAGAAGATGACAAAAAACCTCCAGGATCCCCAGCCAAACTGGCCTGGATAAAAATGGCTTCCTGACCCCAAAGTGGCGATCAGCATTTCCCTGGGCGTGTCAGAAAGGGTCACAAGAACTTAGCACTGAGGCAACCCTTCCGGCCCTCCCTCTCATGATCTGCCTAAGTTCACAGAACCAGCATTGCTGAAACATGGCCATCTAGCCTCTTCTTAAAAACCTCCAAAGAAGGAAAGTCCACCACCTCCCGAGGAAGCCTGTGCCACTGAGGAACGGCTCTGTCAGGAATGTTTCGCTGGAAACTCTTCTGATTCAATTTCAACCCCGTTGGTTCTGGTCCGACCTTCTGGGGCAACAGAAAAGAACTCCGCCCCGTCTTCAACATGACAGCCCTTCGAGTACTCGAAGATGGTGGTCATATCCCCTCTCAGTCGCCTCCTCTCCAGGCTAAAACGACCCAGCTCCTTCAACCTTTCCTCATAGGACTTGGTCTCCAGACCCCTCCCCATCTTCGCTGGCCTCCTCTGGACACGTTCCGGCTTGCCTGTATCCTTCTTAAACTGCGGTGCCCCAAACTGAACACAAGACTCTAGGGTGAGGTCTAATCAGAGCAAAGCGATACCATCTCTTCGCGTGATCTGGACACTCTACTTCTGCTGTAAAAGGTAAAGGTTCCCTTGCTCGAAAGCCAGTCGAATCCGACTCTAGGGTTGCGGTGCTCATGTTTCAAAGCCGAAGAGCCAGCGCTGTCCGAAAACGTTTCCGTGATCATGTGGCCAGCATGACTAAACACCAAGGCGCACGGAACGCTGTGACCTTCCCACCGAAGTGGTCCCTATTTATCTACTTGCAATTTCTTGCTTTCGAACTGCTAGGTTGGCAGGAGCTGGAACTAGAGATGGGAGCTCACTCCGTCATGCGGCACTCGGGTCTCGAACTGCTGAACTACTGACCTTCCACAGCCTGCAGTTCAGCGTCTTCACCACTTGAGCCACTCTGCTGATACAGCCCCAAATCGCATTTTGCCTTTTTACCAACCACATCACACTGCTGCTGTTAGGATAGCATTGTAAAAGTAAAGAGCCGCTCCTTTATCTAAACAGGACTGGGAATTTGGGGGGGGGTGGTGTTGTTGTTGTTATTCAGGACGGTTTCATGGGAGGGGGTCAGCCCCGGACAACCTGTTTTGGCCAACGATTCTCTCGATGGAATGGAATCAAGCCGCAGGGCCTGTTTTTAGGGTCCGGACCACTGTTCCCTCTAAGCTGAGTCAGTGTGAGCTAGCTCACAGTTTTTTAGCCTCTGGCTCACACATTTTTGTCTTAGCTCAGGAAGGATGGGGCCCCAGAGCAGACTAATCTATGCAGCAGCCAAATCCCTCGCTCACGACTTTAATGCCAGTAGCTCACAAAGTAGAATTTTTGCTCACAAGACTCCACAGCTTAGAGGGAACATTGGTCCGGACTCCGGAAGATACTATCACTCAAACCGAAGGGCTTCTGCGCATGGACAGAACGCTTGTTCCTTGTCTGAGGTTCGGGGAGGGGAGGCGGCATCATCTCGCTGTAGATAACTTTAAAAACCCCGGCACCTGTTTTTATTTAAAGAAACGGAGGCTGCTATTTGAAGCAGCAGGCTTCCCTGGAAACCGAATCTCGTACTAAACCCGGATTCTTGCCTTCGGAGTAAAGCGGGACTCGCGCCCCGCGGCAAGGACTTGGCCTCCGCCTCTCACGCAGGTAGATCTTGACCGAATCAACGTTTTGTCTGGCTTTTTTTAAAGTACACATCTGCAGAGCAGAAAGTCGACGGTTTCCTAGCGAATTGGCAAGCGGGTGTGACTCTCGGTCTCCGGATCCCGGAGGGGCGATATCTCCTGAGCGCCCCGGGGTCTTTTGAAGGGCCTTATCAAGCGGCCGATTTGCATTTTATGAGCCCGGCCCTTTGTCATACCTGAACTATTTGGGGAATTCTGCCTTCCACGACACTTCGCCCTCCCACCTCCCCGGGAAAGAAAAAAATGCGCCCGGTTTGTCGATCTGTGCAAAGGAACGCGGACAAAACAAGACGGACAGATCCACTGGCCGCCTCGACCTCCTCCCTCCCACCCCCACCCCCTCACAAGTACCCTGTTTTTAAAGGGGGGGTGGAAGGGATTCGTTTCCAAAGGCGATGGAGGGGGGGGGGTTGATGGTGGCAGTGTCGCTTGTTTGTTTGTCTGTCTGTTTGTTTGACCGTCTGAACGGAAATCGTATTTCCTCATTACAAGTTTACAAACACATAAGAGAATCTGGCTTTGAACACATAAGAGAATCTGGCTGCGAAGGACATAGAACACATAAGAGAATGTGGCTTCACAACACATAAGAGAATCTGGCTGGGAAGCACATGTTTAGAACACATACGAGAATCTGGCTAAGAAGTACGTTTTGTAGGACACATAAGAGAATCTGGCCGGGATTGACGTATTTGCCACACATACAATAATCTCGCTTGGCCAGTACACGTAAGAGAATCTGGCTTGGTATGCGTAAACCACCCTCTTGGTACCTGGGTTTGCCCCCTTATAAAAGGACAATTTATGAAAGGGGGAGGTAGGTGGGTTTTGTCAGCTGGAGCCTCCCCCAGCCCCAGTTTTCGAGAGAGGAACTGCGCTGGGCCCCAACGGGACTGGTTCCCTTGACACACACACACCCCTTTGCCAACACACTCCTACTAGTTAATACGGATCTTTAAAAAAAAATCTCTGCCCGAGTCCGTGTGAAAAAGGGATGTCTTTACACTTTGTCTATCAGCCGGTGAGGGATCGGAGTGGAGTGAAGGAGGAAGAGTGACAGACACGGGTTAACTTCTTACACACGTATAAAGCATCTGATCCCCCATCGGGCTTCCGGCTGGACTTCGGGTCTGAGCCAATGACTGGCGTCCCCCTCGCTCCCCGAAGAAATGAGCCGTGACTCACGCAAGCGCCTTCTCCCCGACACAATTCTTTGTTAGTCTTTAAGGTGCTACCGGAGGAGGACTCTCGCTCTTTGCTACCCCCGTCCCCCTCTTGTTTCTGCTCAGCCTGATTGGGGATCGAGAGGGCAGTTCACGAGCCAGGCCTTTGGGGCAGAAAGCGCCTGCGAAACAGCAGGTATTTCGGACGCGGGCGTTCGCGAGGCGTGCAGAAAGCAGGTGCAGAGAATCGCGCGACCGGTCTGTTCGTGCGACCGGTGCAAAACCGGCAGTTCCCCGCATTATCCCAGGCGCCAAGGGCTGCCTTGGAGGGGGGGGGGAACAGGTCACTTTTTAATAAGCAAGCCTAAACAATCCCCCCCCTCCCCCGGCCGTTACGGCCCTCCCGAACGCTCCCCTGTACACGAGGCAGATTTCCTTCACACTGTAACGCGAACCGGCGCTACACTGCCCCCCCCCCCTTTGAAATACAGTAACTTAATCCTGTAATAAAGGAGTATTAAAAAAAATATTTAGAAAGCACATTAACATCATACGGATGCCCTCATCAAAGACCCGGGGATGGGGTGCAGTTTATCGTGGCTGGCTAACCCGGGTTTATTGCGGTGTGACGTGTGAAAAGTCTACCTGCACTGTACCGTGGCTGGCTAACCCGGGTTTATTGCGGTGTGACGTGTGGTGTGAAAATTCTACTGCACTGTACCTTGGCTGGCTAACCCGGGTTTATTGTGGTGTGACGTGTGAAAAGTCTACCCGCACTGTACCGTGGCTGGCCAACCCCGGTTTATTGCGGTGTAACCTGTGAAAAGTCTACCTGCACTGTACCATGACTGGCTAACCCGGGTTTATTGCGGTGTGACGTGTGAAAAGTCCACTGCCCTCTCAAGACCTTTAACAGGCAGGGAGCACTTCAGGAGCGCAAATGACTTCGAGCAAAGCACGCCGAACCCTCTGAAATTAAATACGAAATAATCAAATATCGATCGCGTGAGGACACGAAATGTACCTTGAAGGCCCGTCCAAGCGTGTCTTCCTACAAACTCCATTTTGTTTTTGTTTTTTTTAAAGAAAGCAAAAAGGCGGGTGGGGGTGGGGGACTCAGTGTTTCCTCTAAGCTGAGCTCGTGTGAGCCAGCTCCCAGTTTTTTAGCCTCCAGCTCACACATGTTTGTCTCCGCTCCAGCGCAGACTAGTTCATGCAGCATCCCAAATAGCTCGCTCACGACTTCAGTGGCAGCCGCTCGCAGAGTAGAATCGTTGCTCACAAGACTCCGCGGCTTAGAGGGAGCATTGGTCGGGGGTTCGTCTGAATGCCCGCAGAACAACCTTCGGGGGCCGGCCTTCCCTTGGACTCTCCACTTTGGAGCGTCGGCACTGACGGGGATTCGCCTCTTGGACGCCTTCCCTAGACATCAAGTTCGGAAAGGAAGGGGGGGTGTCTATCCTGACGCGCTACTTTTCTACCTGCAAGGAACTGGGCGCGAGGGAGAAGCGTTCCAACAGGCGAGTTCTCGCCTTCCTCGGTATGAAAGCAGGGCAGCAGGGGAGGGAGGGAGGCTTCGGCCCAGGTTCCCGGGGCCTGGGAGCACGTGTGTCTTCGGGGGACTCATCCTTGCGCGACTTCCACACGTACCCCCCAGCCTCTCTGCTCTGCAACGGGCGAGAAGGGAGAAGGCGGCCTTTCGGCTGGAGGCGCTCGGGTGCCCGGAGAGCGAGCGAGAAAAGGGGTTCTCCTTCGCTCATTCCAGCTCCTGGAGTCTATAATTACCGCCGATCGGGCGGATGTGCTCCGGCATGCCGAGAGCGCTCTGTCTTTCTCTCACTCTCTGTCCCAGTTCGGCTGACTCCCTTCGCACGCCCGGAAAGGGAGCTTGCAAACGCGCAGGAGCGCATCTCTGCACACTGCAAATGTTTGAAAATTCTTGTCAGAAATGTCGGATCAGCCGGGCGCAAGTCTAGAGGGTGAAAGGGACTCGGTCGTAAGCGATGCTCCCTCTGAGATGAGTCAGTGTGAGCTAGCTCACAGTTTTTGAGCCTCCGGCTCACCCGTTTTTGCCTTCGCTAGGAAGGAGGGCTCCAGAGCAAACTAATTGATGCAGGAGCCAAATCGCTCGCTCACAACTTGAATGCCCAGGAGCTCACAAAGTAGAATTTTTGCTCACAAGATTCCACAGCTTAGAGGGAACATTGGTCGTAAGCAATGCTCCCTCTAAGCCGTGGAGTCTGGTGAGCCAAAATTCTGCTTTGTGAGCTGCTGGCATTAAAGTGGCGAGCCAGCGATTGGGCTGCTGCAGAAATCCGTTTGCTCCGGAGCCCTCCTTCCTGAGCGAAGGCAGAAATGGGTGAGCCGGAGGCTAAAAAACTGTGAGCTGGCTCACACTAGCTCAGCTTAGAGGGAACACTGGGAGGGAATTGTTTTTAAAAAAAAACAAGATGGACTTCTTACGCTTGGGGGGGGATTTTGGAAGGGGGGGGAGATGTCTTTTGAAACCCCTTTCCCGGGTGGGATTTCCCGGCTGGATGCGTCTGTCTGATGCTACCTTCTGTCTTCCCCTGTGGGGGAATCAGGAAAGAGATCGTCGTCTTATTTCAGCTGGTTTTATTTCCTTTCCAGAGGCGCTGGAAAACGCCTTTTGTCAATTTCGCGGCCCGGGCGCTTCGAGCCTGGTCAGTTTCAGCCCCTTGTTCCCGGACCGTCAGTGTTCCCTCGAAGCTGAGTCAGCGTGAGCTAGCTCACCGTTTTTCAGCCTCCGGCTCACACATTTTTGTCTCAGCTCAGGAAGGGATGGCTCCAGAGCAAAGTGATCTACGCAGCATCAGCACTGGCTCACAACTTTCATGCCAGTCGCTCACAAAGTAGAATTTTTGCTCACCAGACCTCACAGCTTAGAGGGAGCGTTGGTCCCAGTAGGCCTTTCCCCCCGGGATCTCCCGGACCGGGCCGGACCACTTGAGCCGAAAGCGTTTCCTTCGAGAAACAGCCGGGATCGCGCAGACGGCGCTGATCACGTTCTAAGGCTTAAAGGGCACGGGGATCGACCTCACATAAAGGGGAAGGGGTCACACACACCCTCCCCCAGGACAAAACAAAAACAAAAACCAACAACAAACCCTCCCGATTCTTTTAAAGTTCTTATCCAGACCCCGCGTCTGTGGGATTTCCACCCCCAAAGGCAGAATAAACAGGGGATCCGGGTTCCCGGTTTGTAAACACCGGTTTCCTAAGCTGTTTTGCCACTTTGCAGAGAGGGGGTGGGTGGGAAGCCGGTGTAATTTGGGGCGGCACGTACACCAGCCAGTGTTCCCTCTAAACTGAGTTAGTGTGAGCCAGCTCACAGTTTTTTTAGCCTCCGGCTCACCCATTTTTGTCTCAGCTCAGGGAGGAGGGCCCCAGAGCAAACTGATTCATGCAGCAGCCGAATCGCTTGCTCACCCCTTTCATGCCAGGAGCTCACAGAGTAGAATTTTTGCTCACAAGACACCACAGCTTGGAGGGAGCGTCGACACCGGCAGTTCTAAGGGAACAGGGCACTATAGATATTATCCCCCCCCAAAAAAAAAAACCCACCACCAATGTTCCCTCTAAGCTGTGGAGTCTTGTGAGCAAAAATTCTACTCTGTGAGCTCCTGGCATGAAAGGGGTGAGCAAGCGATTCGGCTGCTGCATGAATCAGTTTGCTCTGGGGCCCTCCTCCCTGAGCTGAGACAAAAATGGGTGAGCCGGAGGCTAAAAAACTGTGAGCTAGCTCACACTAACTCGGCTTAGAGGGAACACTGACCACCCCCCCCCACACCAGAGTTATTTTGCATTTTACTCCAGAATCCCCCCATTCAGTTTTCCAGAAGGACAGGCGCTCGCCTTATAAAGCAGACGGGCAAGGCAGAGAGACACAGCCAGAGAGGCGATTCTCGGGTAGGAAAACACACGGCGAGAGAGCGAAAGAAGTCACCGCGCCGCGGCCGGAATTTCCCTCGGCGATCTTTTTTTCCCCCACCCAGGCACACACCCCTTTAAAAAAAAAATACAATTTCCCTACTCCTTCTACCTTCCTAAATTTTCTTAATGAAAGGCGGCGCGCGGGGGGGTTTCCTCCCCCCCCCCCCCCCTTTCCACTCTCTCCTTTCTCCTTTTCCACATGACGAGCCCGAGATTCGCCCTGCACAACTCGTGCCGACTTGTATCCTTCTCGGTTTTAATTCACTCCGTACCTTTTGTTCTTGGCAGGAGAGGATCAAAGCAGATTTTTTTTTAAAAGAAAAAAGAAAAAAAAGGCACCCAAAATCTCTGATCTCCTCTCATCCTCCTCCTTCCCCCCCTCCCCCACTACCTTTTCAGGTTTAAAAAAATACACACACACAGTAGGAGGACGGTAGATTAGGGCTAGCCCAGTCAAAATAAACAGAGAGCTAAAATAAATAATAATAATTAAAAAAAGACGTATTAAACGCCAGTCTTTAAAACCCACTTTCAGGAACCGCAATCCCCCCCCTCCTGAACGGCAAAGGAAAGCAGGAAAGCGAAGCAGTAATGTCTTTTCCCGAAGCCCGAATACGAACCGGTCGCTCCCCCCCCCCACTCCCACAAACGAATCAATCGCCAATCAATCAATCAATCAATAAGAAAGGCCAACTTACCACCAGATGGGATAACTCGATAGGACTTGGGTCAACCCGCAGAGGAACTGGAAATATCCAAAAAGGGCCATCTCGCCCTCGCCACCAAAAAAAAAAAGATTGGGGGGGAAAT
>NW_015172186.1:16148-16545 GCF_001447785.1 Gekko japonicus | reverse complement strand
CCAGAACTCTGCATTTAAAGAGGAGAGACCGGCCCCCTCGCCCCCCCAACCCCCCCCATCCGCTCTTTTCCTTCGAGAGCAAAAAAACCCAAAAACATTTAGATGCGAATCGGAGAATCGGACTTCGTTCTCTCGGTGGCGTATTAGTAACCGGAGCGGTGCTCCCTCTAAGCCGAGTTCGTGTGAGCCAGCTCAGTTCTTTAGCCTCCAGCTCACACATTTTTTTGGTCTCGTCTCGGGAAGGAGGGCTCCAGAGACAATGAATTGATGCAGGAGCCAAATTGCTCCCTCGCCACCAGTGTTCCCTCTAAGCTGAGTTAGTGTGAGCCAGCTCAGTTCTTTAGCCTCCAGCTCACACATTTTTTTGGTCTCGTCTCGGGAAGGAGGGCTCCAGAGA
>NW_015172186.1:9923-15659 GCF_001447785.1 Gekko japonicus | reverse complement strand
GGGGGGGGAGTTCGACGATCCGCCACCTTCTTGGTTTTCCGACGAGAGGAATGCGAGACGTTTTCAGCGGGGGGGGGAGACGAGTTGGAAGCCCCCCATTTCCAAAGACACCCCATCATTTCCCCCCCCCCAAAAAAAACCCTCTTTTTTCTTTGACAGGGGCTCATAGCATAGATGGCTGCGAAATCTATGTTTTGGAGGAGAGGGGGGATAGATTTGGGGGGTGGGGAGGAAAACAGCCCCCTCCCCTCCAAAAAAAACCATGCTCGGCAGACTTAAGCCGGTAGCAGCGTCCAATGCTCCCTCCAAGCTGTGGAGTTTTGTGAACAAAAATTCTACTTTGTGAGCGACTGGCACTAAAGTTGTGAGTGAGCGATTTGGCAGCTGCATAAATTAGTTTGCTCTGGAGCCCTCCTTTCTGAGCCGAGACAAAGATGGGTGAACCAGAGGCTAAAAAACTGTGAGCTGACTCACACTAACTCAGCTTAGAGGGAACACTGGCTACGGCCCGATCCACAGCTCTGTTAAGGCGGAGTTCTTGGGCGGGAAATGTGCTTGGGCAGGAACGAATGCCTATCGGTGCCGCTCCGGATTCTTTAACCGAAGAGGTCCACATTCACCGTGGAGGGAGGGAAAGTGACCCCTTCGTTTCCTTGTGGGGTCCTGGGAGCGGTGTCCTCCGCAGCCTGAGGCATCGGGTCCTACTCCGGATTTCCTACTCCGGAGCCAAACCGTTTCCTTTGGGAACAAGATTTCTCGGGTTCCAACCCACTTTTGGGCTCGCAGTCTAGACTCATTCCCACCCGAGTGAACTCTAGACACGACACGCCTGTGGGGGAGGGAGATATCCCTCCCTTCCCCCGCCACACTTGAGGAAAAGGTCGCCACGCGATCCGCAAGGCAGTTCCGCCGGGGGGCTGCAACCCTGCGGGCGAGCGGACTTCTTGGAGGCCCGTTTACTCGGGAGGAAGGGCCCTGCAGAACTCAGTGGGGCTCACTCTCGTGGGTGGGTGAAAGGGATCGCGGTTTCCCTCCAGGGAAAGTCGGGGACATTTCGGCCCAGCCAAAGGCCAAAGTTGGCATCATCGGTTCGGTAATACACACTGATTTTTCAGGTGGACTTTCTCCAATGCCGTGCTGGAGAATAGGGATACCATTCCATTCAATTCTAGACAGGAACTCTCAGTCTGGGGCAGTTGATGCTCTGTATTCTTGGTGCTTGGGGGGAGGGGGCAACAGTGGGAGGGCTTCAAGTGTCCTGGCCCCACCGCTGGACCTCCTGGTGGCACCTGGTATTTTTGGCCAATGTGTGAGACAGAGTGTTGGACTGGATGGGCCACTGGCCTGATCCAACATTGGCTTCTCTTATGTTCGGAGGAGGAGGAGGAGGAAGAGGAAGAGGAAGAAGAGGAGGAGGAAGAGGAAGAAGAGGAAGAGGAAGAGGAGGAAGAGGAAGAGGAGGAAGAAGAGGAAGAGGAAGAGGAAGAAAAGGAAGAGGAAGAGGAAGAAGAAGAAGAAGAAGAAGAGGAAGAAGAGGAAGAGGAGGAAGAGGAAGAGGAAGAGGAAGAGGAAGAGGAAGAGGAAGAGGAAGAGGAAGAAGAAGAAGTCATAGTAGTAGTAGTACTCGGTGGGGGGGCAACAGTGGGAGGGCTTCTGGTGGACCTCCTGATGGCACCTGGTATTTTTGGCCACTGTGTGACAGAGTGTTGGACTGGATGGGCCACTGGCCTGATCCAACATGGGCTTCTTTTATTTTCTTATAAGAGGGAATTGGATAAGCATATGGAGCAGAGGTCCATCTGTGGCTATTAGCCACAAGGTACAGATAGGAACTCTCAGGCTGGGGCAAGGGATGCTCTGTCTTCTTGGTGCTTGGGGGAGGGGGCAACAGTGGGAGGGCTTCTAGTGTCCTGGCCCCACTGCTGGACCTCCTGGTGGCACCTGGTATTTTTGTCCACTGTATGACACAGAGTGTTGGACTGGATGGGCCATTGGCCTGATCCAACATGGGCTTCTCTTATGTTCTTATTCCGCAGCCACGCGCAACACAGGTAGGGCTTCTCGGATCTCGGTGCTCACACGAAATGCTCCCTCTAAATTGTGTGTGGAGTCTTGTGAGAAAAATTCCACTTTGTGAGCTCCTGGCATAAAAGTGGTGAGCGATGCGATTTGGCCACTGTATACATCGGTTTGTTCTGGAGCCCTCCTTCCCGAGCAAAGACGAAACTGTGCGAGCCAGAGGCTAAAAAGACCCCCTGCGAGCTGGCTCACGGTGACTCGGCTTAGAGGGAACACTGGTCTTAAGCAATGCTCCGTCTAAGCTCTCCCTCTAAGAAAGTCCACTTCGTGAGCTCCTGCCATGAAAGTTGTGAGCGAGCGATTTGGCTGCTGCATCAGTTCGCTTGCCCTGGAGCCATCCGTCCTGAGCCGAGGCAGAAATGTGTGAGCCGGAGGTTAAAAAAACTGCGAGCTGGCTCACCCTGACTCTGCTTAGAGGGAACACTCGTGAACCCTGCTTTTTTGCCATGATCCAGCAGGACTCGCTATCTTTGAACCGAAGCCACTTCGAGTCCTCCTGGCTTTGCCTCTGCCATTTACAGGCCGCAGCTGATGGGCTGACTCGGAGGTAAACCTCCCCGGATTCAAAGGGAGTCCACCAGGAAGGCTTCCCACCAGTGTTCCCTCTAAGCTGAGTTCGTGTGAGCTCGCTCACAGTTGTTGAGCCTCCAGCTCACAGATTTTCGGTCTTAGCTCAGGAAGGAGGGCGCCAGAGCAAACTAAGTTATGCAGTAGCCAAAGTAAGTGTGCGGACTCTAATCTGGGAGGACCGAGTTTGATTCCCCGCTCCTTCACTTGCAGCTGCTGGGTGACCTTGGGTCAGTTCCTCCTCCTCCTCCTCCTCCTCCTCCTCTTCTTCTTCTTCTTCTTCTTCCTCTTCCTCTTCCTCTTCCTCTTCCTCCTCTTCTTCTTCTTCTTCTTCTTCCTCTTCCTCTTCCTCTTCCTCTTCCTCCTCTTCTTCTTCTTCTTCTTCTTCCTCTTCCTCTTCCTCTTCCTCTTCCTCCTCTTCTTCTTCTTCTTCTTCTTCCTCTTCCTCTTCCTCTTCCTCTTCCTCCTCTTCTTCTTCTTCTTCTTCTTCCTCTTCCTCTTCCTCTTCCTCTTCCTCCTCTTCTTCTTCTTCTTCTTCTTCCTCTTCCTCTTCCTCTTCCTCTTCCTCCTCTTCTTCTTCTTCTTCTTCTTCCTCTTCCTCTTCCTCTTCCTCTTCCTCCTCTTCTTCTTCTTCTTCTTCTTCCTCTTCCTCTTCCTCTTCCTCTTCCTCCTCTTCTTCTTCTTCTTCTTCTTCCTCTTCCTCTTCCTCTTCCTCTTCCTCCTCTTCTTCTTCTTCTTCTTCTTCCTCTTCCTCTTCCTCTTCCTCTTCCTCCTCTTCTTCTTCTTCTTCTTCTTCTTCTTCTTCTATGCCAGCAGCTCACAAAGTAGAATTTTTGCTCACAAGACTCCACAGTTTAGAGGGAGCATTGATTCCCACTCGGGGAAAGGGGGGCGATTTTAAAGAGGTCTACTCCAAAGTAAATCTGGTATAATCCCGGGGAGGAGCTAACTCCCAGGAAACTGCCTTCAGGATCGCGGTCTGGCTCCTGGGGAGCAAACCAGGCGGCCCTACTCGGAGTCAGGGGCTACCGCAACCAGGGAAATTTCCTTCCATTCCAGGGGGAAACGGATTTTGCTCCGGCCAAGCCGGGTTTGGGAACCCCGTGGCGGGAGCTTTATATTAATCCGGTTCCGACCCGGAGAGTCACCTTGAAGTGCGCTCAACAAGCAATGCTCCGGAGCCGCGCCTGCCTCTTGGAGACGCGCTGCTGTTGCATCCGAATCGACGCGATCCGCCTGCCTTCCTTCCTTCCTTCCTTCCTTCCTTCCTTCCTTCCTTCCATTTTTCTCCCATCTATTTTCTTTCTTTCTTTCCTCCCCATCTTCTTTCTTTCTTTCTTTCTTTCTTTCTTTCTTTCTTTCTTTCTTTCTTTCTCTCTCTCTCTCTCTCTCTCTCTCTCTCTCTTTTCTTTCACCCCATCTATTTACTTTCTTTCCATCTCTCTCCTTCCTTCCTTCCTTCCTTCCTCCTTTACTCTCGCACACACACCCCAAAGACACCCGTGTTCCTCCAGACACCCTCAGCCCCTAAGCTCAGCCCCAGAGCCTGGAGGGCCCGGGAGGGGAGCGGCGGAATGGGGTTGGGGTGGGGGTGGGGGGAAGAGAAGGCTGGAGAGAGTTAAACCGGAGTCTTCCAGCTCGCCAGGACTTTCCCTCCGTATTAGGTGAAAATCCCGGGCAATTATAGCATTACAGTCACGGAGCGGGAGCCGCCGCCTTCAAAGGCCGGGGGGGATTTTGACAGCCTTTTCAAGGGAATCAGCATTGCTGTCAGATGGCCATCTTTCTTCTTCTTCTCTACACCAGTTTGGTGTAGTGGTTAAGTGCGCGGACTCTAATCTGGGAGAACCGAGTTTGATCCCCCACTCCTCCACTTCCACCTGGCTGGATGACCTTGGGCAAGCTGTAGCTCTGATAAGAGCTGTTCTTGAAAAAGAGCAGTTTCTGTCAGAGCTCTCTCAGCCCCACCTACCGCACAAAGTGTCTGTTGTGGGGAGGGGAAGGGAAAGGAGATCGTAAGCCACTCTGAGACACCTTTGGGTAGTGAAGGGCGGGGTATAAATCCAATATTCTTCTTCTTCTTCTTCACCAGTTTGGTGACGTGGTTAAGTGCACGGACTCTGATCTGGGAGAACCGGGTTTGATTCCCCACTCCTCCAGTTGCACCTGGCTGGATGACCTTGGGCAAGCCATAGTTCTGATAAGAGTTGTTCTCAAGAAAGAGCAGTTTCTGTCAGAACTCTCTCAGCCCCACCTACCTCCCAGGGTGTCTGTTGTGTGGAGGGAAAGGGAAAGGAGTTTATAAGCCGCTCTGAGACTCCTTCGGGTAGTAAAGGGCGGGGTATAAATCCAATCTCTTCTTCTTCTTCTCTTCCCATCCTGCCTTTCCTCCCCGGTGAGGACCCAAAGCAGTTTACATGATTCTCCTCTCCTCCCTTTCAGCCGCACAACAACCCTGTGAGGGAGGCTGGCCCGAGGGGACCCAGCAAGCTTACCTGGCCAAGTGAGAGATTCGAGCCTGGGTGTCCCAGAGACTAGTCCAACACCCTTAACCACTGCACTCCATCAGCAACCCTCCCAGCATCTGGCATTCAGTGGTATACTGCTTTTGAACATGGAGGTTCCGTGTGGTTATCCTGGCTCTTGGTCAGCTTCTCCTTCATTGACTTGGGTAATACTGTCACAAGGCCACTGAGGCTGGTGGCCATCTCTCTGCCTGTCTGTCTGTCTGTCTCAGTCTGTCTGTCTGTTCATTTACCCAGGAGGAGGGGCGTTACTCCCTCAGTCCTCTCCATGTCACCACCGCGCAATGTTCCCTCTAAGCTGTGGAGTCTTGTGAGCCAAAACTCTACTTTGTGAGCGGCTGGCATGAAAGTTGTGAGTGAGCCATTTGTCTACTGCATTATTTAGTATTAGAGTCCTGGGTTACGATTGTGAAGAGATCTGGGTTCAGATCTCCACTCTGCCCTGCAATTCACTGGCCGTGCAAGCCTATGTAGGTTCACTCAGAATTATGTCCATTGTATTCATCTGAGTTTACTCTCAGGCAAGTGTGATCGGATCGCAGGGGAGTGTGTAGGATTCTGAGTG
>NW_015172186.1:4783-9414 GCF_001447785.1 Gekko japonicus | reverse complement strand
TAGTGCAGCCCACCTCACAGGGCTGTTGTGAGGCTCAAATAGAAAAATGTGTGCTGACCTGAGCTCCTTTGAGGAAGGGGCGGGATAAAAGTGAGACAAAGAGACAGAGGATGGCGCTGCAAGCTTTCTAAGTTTTATCCGATTCCCAGAGGTCATTTCGGGGGGGATCGCGGGGGATCGCAGTTCCCCCGGGTGAGGTACGGGGGGCGGGACACATGACAAAGCCCCGCCCCCTGCTTCCGGCTATTCAGCCAGGAGGAGGCAGGAGAAGAGGGAGGGTAAGTTGCTTCCTCCCTGCCTCTCCCCACCCCTGCCTGCCTGGGGCCAGGGAGGGCCTTCGCGGGGCTTCCTTGCACTCCCGCCGGCCTTGCAGGTCCACCGCCGGGCCCCTCATGGGGCTCGGCAGTGGAGCTGCAAGGCCGCCGGCGGGGTGTGTGGCCTTATGACACACTTCCGGTGATGTCAGGGGGTGTGGCATATGCTAATGAGTTATGCTAATGAGTTCCCCTAGCTCTTTTTCTACGAAACGACCTCTGCCGATTCCTGTAGCCAGCGACAACAAACTCTGCAGGCTGTAGAGATCCCCAAATCTGTAGACCCTCAATTCTTCTGCTGGCTCTTTGGTTTGGAAACGGAGATGAGCCCCTCATCCATAGAGTCGAATTTGACTTTACATGGGCAAGAGGTGGAGGCCAGGATTGATGGTAGACTGCTGCTGTCCTCAACCATAGGCCTGGTGGAACATCTCCGTCCTGCAGGCCCTGCAGAACTGTCCCACAGATGACACCAGGCAGAGAGTGCCACAACACCAGGGGCGGAGCTGAAAAGTCCCTGGCCCTGGTTTAGCACAGTCGGCCATCTTTCAGTCCAGGGATCACCGAGGATTTTTTTTTTTTTTTTAAAGTCAACAAGTAAAAATGATGTCGTAAGACCTTGTAGATATACAGTAAAAGCAGAAAAGAAAGGTCTCCCTGTGCTCGAAAGCCAGTCGAATCCAACTCTGGGGATGCGGTGCTCATCTCCATTTCCAAGCCGAAGAGCCAGCGCTGTCCGAAGACATTTCCTTTTTTAAAAAAATTATTTTCTTTAATAGATTTTTATAACATACACACAGGGCTTTTTTTGTAGAAAAAGCCCAGCAGGGACTCATTAGCATAATAGGCCACACCCTGACACCACAGCTCATTAGCATATTAGGACGCAGCCCCGTGTTGCCAGAAGTGTGGTCATCCAGCCACACCCACCTTTTGCTTCTTATTCTGTTGACCTTGTTTGTTGTCAAACCAGGGCCTTTTTTGTAGCAGGGACTCCTTTGCATGTTAGGCCACACACCCCTAATGTAGCCAATCCTAATGAGTGTCTGCTGCTGGGTGTGGCCAACTCAGGAGCCAGCCGGAACTCTGTCCCTGTGCCTTCCTGCCCAAAAATAGCCCTTCATACACAAAAACATACACAAAAACAAAAACAGAAAAAATAAAACATTTCCACCGTCTTGTATCGAACTGAGTACTTTACAGGGGAAAAGAGATTGGATTTATACCCCGCCCTTCCCTACCCGAAGGAGTCTCAGAGCGGCTTGTAATCTCCTTTCCCCTCCCCTCCCCACAATAGACACCCTGTGAGGGAGGTGGGGCTGAGAGAGCTCTCTGGGAAACTGCTCCTGAGAGACCAGCTCTGAAAGAACTGGTGACTGACCCAGCGGCTGCATGTGGAGGAGGGGGGAATCAAACCCACTTCTCCCAGATCAGAATCCGTGCTCCTAACCACGACACCAAACTGGCTGTCTCAGACGGACACATGAACACACAGGAAGCTGTCTTTCGGGGCTCTTTTTGTAGAAAAAGCCCAGCAGGGACTCATTAGCATAATAGGCCACACCTGACAGCTGAAACTCATTAGCATATTAGGCCACACCCCTGACATCACAGCTCATTAGCATATTAGGCCGCAGCCCCGTGTTGCCAGAAGTGTGGTCATCCAGCCACGCCCACCCTTTGCTTCTTATTCGGTTTACCTTGTTTGTTGTCCAAAACCAGGGCCTTTTTTTGTAGCAGGGACTCCTTTGCATGTTCGGCCACACACGCCTACTGTAGCCAATCCTAATGCGTTTCTGCTGTTGGGTGTGGCCTATTATGCTAATGAGTTCCTGCTGGGTGTGGCCAACTCAGGAGCCAGCCGGAACTCCATTCCTGCCCCAAAATAGCCCTGCTTATACTGAATCAGACCCTTGGGTCCATCAAGGTCAGTCTTGCCTACTCAGACCAGCAGCCAGTCTCCAGGGTCTCGGGCGGAGGTCTTTCGCATCACCTGCTACCTGGTCCTTTCAAATGGAGACGCCGGGGATTGAACCGGGGACTTTTTGCATGCCAAGCAGGCGCTGTACCACTGAGCCAAGGTTTCTGCGGGGTGTAAAGTCTTTCCTCACCGTCTAACCCTCTGCTCCACTCTCCCATCAAACGGACTCTGCTGCCATGTATGAATTGGGCTGAAAGAAGAAGAGAAGAAGAAGAGAAGAGATTGGATTCATACCCCGCCCCTCACTCGGAGTCTCAGAGCGGCTTACAAACTCCTTTCCCTTCCCCTCCCCACAACAGACACCCTGTGAGGTAGGCGGGGCTGAGAGAGCTCTCTTGGGAGCTGCCCTTGAGAGAACAGCTCTGAGAGAACTTGTGACTGGCCAAAGGTCACACCAGCTGCTGCACGTGGAGGAGTGGGGGAATCAAACCCACAAAACTGGGAAGAAAAGCATTTAGTAGCCGGGGACATAGACAGGCGATTGTGGAGCTCCCCCATCTATGTATTCCTCCATCCTGTTTCCCGCACCAGGGGTCCCCAACGGGGTGCCCATCGACAGCTTCCCTGGTGCCCACAAAGTATTTTTCAAAAGTGGGTGTGGCCAGGTATTCGTTTTGCCCAGCGAGGCTTCTGATTGGCTGTTGTGGATTGGCTGTGCAGCTGTCAGTCTTGTAACAGCGCAGCGTTCCAGCGTGGCACTGTAGTTATTGTGTTGGACTCGGATTTGGAAGATCTGGGTTCAGATCGCCCCCCCTTGCTTTGAAACTCACTCACTGGGTGGCTTTGGGCCAGTCCTCTCTCAGCCTAACCTACCTTACAGGGCTGTTGTGGGGACAAAAAAGGGAACCATAGAATCGTAGGGTTGGAAAGGACCTCCAGGGTCATCTAGTCCAGCCCCCTGCACAAGGCAGGAAATTCACAAATGCCTCCCCCTCCACACCCACAATGACCCCTGTTCCATGCCTAAAGGTAAAGGTAAAGGTTCCCTTGCTCAAAAGCCAGTCGAGTCCGACTCTAGGGTTGCGGTGCTCATCTCCGTTTCAAAGCCGAAGAGCCAGCACTGTCCGAAGCCGTTTCCGGGGCATGACTAAACGCCAAGGCGCACGGAACGCTGTTACCTTCCCACTGGAGTGGAACCTATTTATCTACTTGCAATTTCTTGCTTTCGAACTGCTAGGTTGGCAGGAGCTGGAACTAGAGACGAGAGCTCACTCCGTCATGCGGCACACTCGGTTCTCGAACTGCTGAACTACTGACTTTCCACAGCCTGCAGTTCAGCGTCTTAACCACTTGAGCCACTGCAGTTCCATGCCTAGAAGACCACAAAAAAAATCCTCCAGGATCCCCGGCCAAAACTGGCCTGGAGGAAAAATTGCTTCTTTACCCCAAAGTGGCGATCGGCATTTCCCTGGGCGTGTGAGAAAGGGCCACAAGAACTAAGCACTTAGGTAACCCTTCCTGCCCTCCCTTCTCATGATCTGCCTAAGAATCCATGTTATGTACGCGGACTGCCACTAGGGGTCCACAGCAAAGACTGGAGCTTGGCTCCTCTGGACAATAGGAACGTAGGATCCTACTTCCCCCCAGTCCCAACCAATGGCCACTCTGGCGGGAAATTCAAACCCTCCAATGGACTAAGGCTGTGCTGGGTGGGTGTGTCTATAGTTGGCCTTGCAGGGCCGTTTTAGTTCGTCTTGTGTTAAGCACAATAAACGTGTGAAAACTCATGTCGTCGTCCGAGTCCTCCATGAGGCGGACCCAGTACTTTTCAGTCCACATTGCTTTCAGATGGCCATCGAGCCTCTGTTTCGAAACCTCCAAAGAAGGAGAGCCCACCACCTCCCGAGGAAGCCTTTCCACTGAGGATCCGCTCTGACTGTCAGGAAGCTCCTCCTAACGTTTACTTTCAACCTGTTGGTTCTGGTCCGACCTTCAGGGCAACAGAAAACAACCCCACTCCATCCTCTCTGTGACAGCCCTTCAAGGACGTGAACATGGTGATCATGGATTGTATTGAGTGACTCTCTGCAATCCGCCCTGAGTCTGGATGACAAAGGCGGGGTACAGTTTGGTGTAGTGGTTAAGTGCGCGGACTCTAATCTGGGAGAGCCAGGTTTGATTCCCCACTCCTCCGCTTGCAGCTGCTGGATGACCTTGGGCAAGCCGTAGTTCTGTCAGAGCTGTCCTTGGAAAAGAGCCGTTTCTGTCAGAGCTCTCTCAGTCCCGCCTCCCAAACAGGGTGTCTGTCGTGGGGAGGGGGAGGGAAAGGAGATTGTAAGCCGCTGTGAGACACCTTTGGGTAGTGAAGGGGGAAGTATAAATCCAATCTCCTCCTC
>NW_015172186.1:0-4648 GCF_001447785.1 Gekko japonicus | reverse complement strand
TCTTCTTCTTCTTCTTCTTCTTCTTCTTCTTCTTCTTCTTCTTCTTCTTCTTCTTCTTCTTCTTCTTCTTCTTCTTCTTCTTCTTCTTCTTCTTCTTCTTCTGCATGTATGCCACCCTAAGCCCTTGGGAGGAAAAGTGATAAAAACAGACTAGGTAGATAGAATTCAAAGAGAAAGAACTCTGCTGGGCTGGCTGGACCAGGCCCCCTTCTCTCTCGCACCCCGGTCTCCATGGAGACAAAGGGCTGAACTTCTACAAGCCCTGAGACCTTCCCTGACGTGCTCCCATTGGCTCCTTACATGTCCAGGGAAACGCCGATCACCACTTTGGGGTCAGGAAGCAATTTTTCTCCGGCATTAAAGTTGCGAGCCAGCGATTTGGCCGCTGCATAAATGAGTTTGCTCTGGAGACCTCCTTCCTGAGCTAAGACAAAAATGTATGAGCCAGAGGCTAAAAAACTGTGAGCTGGCTCACACTAACTCAGCTTAGAGGGAACATTGGTCACTGGGCGTGTGAATGTCCTGCATTGTGCAGGGGGTTGGACTAGATGACCCTGGAGGTCGCCTCCAACTCTATGATTCCATGCTTCTACGAGTCTGTAGTCTCTTGGGACCCAAACACCTCTCCCTTCTGCACAACCCATGAACCATACCTGTTTAGCGAGCTGTGCTGCTTGGTCTTAATGGGTTTCAGGGAAGGTTGCCAGCCTCCAGGTAGGGGCTGGAAATCTCCCAGAATTTCAACTCGTGTGTAGACCACGAAGATCAGCTCCCCTGAAGAAAAGGTGGCCCCTTTGACACTGTAGGGGCTGCGGTGGCTCAAGTGGTTAAGATGCTGAACTGCAGACCGGAAGGTCGGTAGTTTGGCAGTTTGAGACCCGAGTGCTGCATGATGGAGTGAGCTCTCGTCTCTGGCCCCAGCTCCCGCCAACCTAGCAGTTCGAAAGCAAGAAATTGCAAGAAGATAAATAGGTACCACTTTGGTGGGAAGGGAAGAAGAAGAGATTGGATTTCTACCCCGCCCTTCACTACCCAGGGGAGTCTCAGAGCGGCTTACAAACTCCTTTCCCTTCCCCTCCTCACAACAGACACCCTGGGAGGTAGGCAGGGCCGAGAAAGCTCTTAACAGAAATGGCTCTTTTTCAAGAACAGCTCTTATCAAAACTACGGCCTGCCCAAGGTCATCCAGACAGGTGCAAGCGGAGGAGTGAGGAATCAAACCCGGTTCTCCCAGATTAGAGTCCGCGCACTTAACCACTACACCAAAGTGGCCTTGGCATCTAGTCATGCCGGCCACATGACCACGGAAATGTCTTTGGACAGCGCTGGTTCTTCGGCTTGGAAACGGAGATGAGCACCGCATACCCAGAGTCGGATTTGACTGGCTTTCGAGCAAGGTAGACCTTTACCTATGACATTGTATTCCGGTAAGGTCCACAAATCCCTAGGCCCCACCCCCCACATCTCCAGAAATTTCCCGAGCCGGAGTTGGCAAGACTGGCAGCTGTTTGCAGTCCCCGGCTTCGAGAGAAAACATCTCAGCGTTGAGTCAGCCGGTGGCAGCCGCATAGCTCACCCTCATGCTCTGGAAAAGTAAATTTGCTTTGCAGAGAGCCTGAAAAGGTGCGCTCTGAGATTAAGGCGAGGGGTGAGCCCCGATTCATTGACACAAAGGACTGGCCCGATGCATTCCACGCGAGCTTCTCTTACCGCATGTGAAACTTTCTGCCCCCGCCGTCTTGCATTCCTCCTTGATTCGGGGTCCCTGCAGTTCTGGAGCCAGTTTGGTGTAGTGGTTAAGTGCGCAGACTCTAATCTGGGAGAACCGGGTTTGATTCCCCACTCTTCCGCTTGCACCTGGCTGGATGGCGTTGAGCAAGCTGTAGTTCTGATAAGAGCTGTCCTTGAAAAAGAGCAGTTTCTGTCAAGAGCTCTCTCAGCCCCGCCAGCCTTCCAGGGTGTCTGTTGTGGGGAGGGGAAGGGAAAGGAGTCTGTAAGCCGCTCTGAGACTCCTTTGGGTAGTGAAGGGCGGGGTATAAATCCAATCTCCTCCTCCTCCTCCTCTTCTTCTTCATCTTCACCACTTTGGTGAAGTGGTGAAGTTCGCGGACTCTAATCTGTGAGAACCGAGTTTGATTCCCCACTCCTCCACTTGCACCTGGCTGGATGACCTTGGGCAAGCCGTAGCTCTGATAAGAGCTGTTCTCTCAAGGGCGGTTCTTGAAAGAGCTCTCTCAGCCCACCTACCTCACAGGGTGTCTGTTGTGGGGAGGGGGAAGGGAAAGGAGTTTGTAAGCCGCTCTGAGATTCCTTTGGGTAGTGAAGGGCAGGCTATAAATCCAATCTCTTCTTCTTCTTCTTTGGTGGGGGATGGCTTGGCGGCTTCGCAAAGCAGGGATTGTTTCAGGGCACTGTTGTTGGCTTGTCAGCTTTGCCTTCCTGGCGGGTTGCCCTGAGTATCTGTACGAGGGGTGTAGATATCCAACAGTCATGGCTTCTTGGGTCACGGAGATGCAGTAGGATTGGCAGCCTATAGGGGGCACCTGGAAATCTCCCAGAATAACAGCCAATCTTTACTACTATACTACTATGTGTATATTGCATGTGTATATATATGATGTATTGTATGTGTAGTGGTAAAGTGCGCGGACTCTAATCTGGGAGAACCAGGTTTGATTCCCCACTCCTCCACTTGCAGCAGCTGGATGACCTTGGGCAAGCCATAGTTCTCTCAGAGCTGTCCTTGAAAGAGCAGTCCTTGAGAAAGCTCTCTCAGCCCCATCTACCTCACAGGGTGTCTGTTGTGTGGAGGGGAAGAGAAAGGAGATTGTAAGCCACTCTGAGCCTCTGAGTGAAAGGCGGGGTATAAATCCGATCTCCTCCTCCTCCTCTTCTTCTTCTTCTTCTATATACTATGTATCGTATGAGTATATAAACTATGTGTATATCGATGAGGAGCTGCGGTGGCTTAAGTGGTTAAGACACTGAACTGCAGGCTGTGGAAGGTCAGTAGTTTAGCAGTTCGAGACCTGGGTGCCGCATGATGGAGTGAGCTCCCATCTCTCGTTCCAGCTCCTGCCAACCTAGCAGTTCGAAAGCAAGACATTGCAAGTTGATAAATAGGTACCACTTCAGTGGGAAGGTAACAGCATTCTGTGCACCTTGGTGTTTAGTCATGCCGGCCACATGGCCACGGAAACGTCTTCGGACAGCGCTGGCTCTTCGGCTTTGAAACGGAGATGAGCACCGCAACCCTAGAGTCAGATTCGACTGGATTTCGAGCAAGGGAACCTTTACCTTTTTATATCGATGCAACGAACATGAAGATGAAATTAAGCAAACTCCGGAAAACAGCGGAAGACAGGAGGGCCTGGTGTGATGTGATCCGTGGGGTCGCAAAGAGTCGGACTCGACTGTGCGACTGAACAGCAACACTATGTGTAGCTTGCTGAAACTAGGGTCCTACTATGTAATTTCCCCATCATTTAATGTGTCATGTCAATACTTAACGCTTTGCTTCAGTTCCATTTTTAGATTCCCGATTGGTTCTATAACCCTAATCCTACCGTATTGTTGAATGAATGTCCCATCCTGCCAATTGTTTGGACTCACTCTGCTCGATCTGCCTCAAGTCCAAGTAAGAAAGGTGGACTATATATAATGTAAATAAGTAAATAAAATAAGTAACACCATGTGTATCAGTTTCTCTGAACCCTCAGCTTTCATTTAGAGAAAAGCGAGTCCCTATCCCTTTTCATTGTAGAGATATACAGGGAAAGGTGTGCCTCTGCAGCAAAAGGGACTAAGAATGTGATTTTTGTAAAAAAAGAAAAAGAAAAAGAAAGGTGGGAATTCCTAGAACCTGATATGTAGATTGTGATATCATTACCCAACATTCGATTGCCTCCTCATAATGATATTCAATTGCACGGCTCGCATCAGGCAAAGCTTGCCGTAAGGGGGGGGGGAACGGAATGCAAACAGCAAATCAGATAAGACACATTCCAGGTCACACATTTTTGAAAAGGCTGTTCCCGGCTCTTGTACTTGACCGGAATTGTGTAAGGCCACTTGATCTGTAGATGTAAAATTTATCATAGGGTTGGGCTCTTGGCGTTCCTGAACAAAAGGCCATTCACCGGTGACAATACCCTTACTTTGCCTGAATGGTGCAGAAGAAAAATGGGAAATCCAGATGCACAGATAAGAAACATTCCAACCCCGGAAGCGCGGGGAACTCTCCGGCTAGCTGAACAACCAGATGGGAGGCTGGTATTTAAGCAACTCTGAATATGATAGAGAGGTGTTTTTTGTTTTTGTGTTTAAATTTAATCCCAGTTGGAGGGCGGAGGAAGGAAAGTCCCGCTGCCTTGCTGACCAGCATGCTAGCGACAGCCGAATTCCTTCTGGAATCAATTGGCCTTCCTTTCCCTGCAGGCAGTGTTCCCTCTAAGCTGAGTTAGTGTGAGCTAGCTCACAGTTTTTTAGCCTCCAGCTCACACATTTCTGTCTTAGCTCAGGAAGGGCTGGCTCCCGAGCAAACTGATTTATGCTGCAGCCAAATCGCTCACTCACAACTTTAATGCCAGTAGGTGTCAGGGTCGTTACTCAGGTCATGACACACAATGCTTCATAAGAAGATAAGTGT
>NW_015172185.1:43271-46080 GCF_001447785.1 Gekko japonicus | reverse complement strand
CACGCTGCTTCTCTCGGCAAGCCGGAACCGGAAACCCAGAGTCTCCAGCTCTTAACCACTACTGGATACTATGGGATGGTTGTACGTTGGTCTGTCGTACAATTTATTTACAGGATTTCTATCCAGTGTTTTGGAAGGGGAGGGGAACCTCTCGGCCAGGTGGTTTCCAAGGTGGCTTATACAAAGTAATACAATCACAGATTTAAAAATGAAGAATAATCAGCAAGAAACAATCAATGGTAAAACAGCACACTTTTAATAAAAGGCCATTGATCACAGCTGAGAATACAGAACTATTAGATTCGAGTGCAGTGGCATCTTAGAGACTGACCAGATTTTCAGGGTACGAGCTTTCGTGAAGAAGAAGAGTTCGATGTATATCCCACCCTTCACTCGGTGTCTCAGAGCGGCTTACAATCTCCTTCCCTTCCTCTCCCCACAACACCCTGTGAGGTAGGTGGGGCTGAGAGAGCTCTGAGAGAAACTGCCCTTGAGAGAACAGCTCTGAGAGAACTTGTGACTGACCCAAGGTCACACCAGCAGCTGCATGTGGAGGCGTTGGGAATCAAACCCGGTTTTCTCCAAATTAGAGTCTACCATTCTTAAACACTACACTCAACTAGCTTTCAAAGGAAGTCAAAAATCCCTTCATCAGACAAGAGTAGGAATGGAGCTCTTTGTGTCAGGAAGACAGAGTTCATGCCTATGCATACGCCAGGCCGCAGTACCCCACCCGCACCAACCCACATCAATCAACACCTCAAAATTGGCAAGAGGCCTGGTTGAACAAAAAAGGGATTCCACAAGCTAGGCAAACCGAGTCCCAGGGAATGGGTGTGGCAAAGGAGCGTCAAAGTCAAGGTACCGCGTTGGAAAAGCTGCGTCAGAAGCGCCTACCCACCTCGCTTTGCAGACAGACAAAGCGCCCCCGGGAGGATCTCTGACGATTAGCTTGACCACATCAAGGGTGTGTTCAGACGGGCCGTTTGCTTTCGGCCCGCCTCAGAAACGGATTTTATCTGCGCAATCACACAGTCCACCTCATTATCAGCTACCTTTATTGGCATCGCAACAAAACATAGATCATCAAGGGATAAAGGGTACAACCTTCATTGCTGGAGTTGAAATATTCCTCTCCTCTTAGTGGCACAACACAGAAATTTATCCACCAAATCAGTGATCTCAGAGTTATGGGAAGATAGTAAAAAAACCGTCTTGCAAACATCAGATTGACCCTTGCGAATTTGTAGCAGAGGACTCAGTATTCCCTCTAAGCTGAGTTGTTGTGAGCTAGCTCACAGTTTTTTAGCCTCTGGCTCACACATTTTTGTCTTCGCTCAGGAAGGAGGGCTCCAGAGCAAACTAATTTATGCAGTGACCAAATCGCTGGCTCACAAATTTAATGCCAGTAGCTCACAAAGTGGAATTTTTGCTCACAAGACTTCACGGCTTAGAGGGAACATTGGCAGAGGTTCTAGGTATCTGGCACAAATATAACAGTAAAATATACAGTGCAGGAGAACATGTTCAGTACTTTCTATCTCCCCCAGACCGCAAGAACAAAGCCTAGAGGAGTATGGCATTTTTTTAAACCTCCCGTACAGTACCACAGAGGGAAGAACATTGAAACGAGCTAACATAAATGCCCTCCGATGCTCAGAAATAGTCAAGCTGGAGAAGTACTCAGCCAAAACACCATTAGTGGACATCCCCCAATGATCACACAGTCAACATCTGCCTCCCATCCCCAGCCGTCGCTTTCCAGCTCAAACCCCCTGTAAAACGGAGTATTTTGATACCAGGTCCCCAAGTGGTGTTTTCCTGATTCTCCGGTTCCAGCCACACTTTTCTGATGTCTGATCACTCCTGCGGTGTCGAGCCACTTCCGGTTTAAACCCCCTCCCCGCTCAAAAGCTGCCCAAGGCTTCCGCTTTTCTCCTGCCATTTTTTTAAAGCGTTGGCAGTGTGCGCATAGGTGGAGGTCCGCCACCACGTTATTAAAAACAATGCTGAAACGGTGCCTAGTTTTAGCATTTAGACAAGTTCGGAATCTCACAGAGGCCATTTTCGGGGTAAACATTTAAAGGGAAGTGTTCCTTTAAAGTTTAAAGGGAAGTGTAACAGCAGTCAGGTTGAAGTGGAAATCGCTGTTCTGCGCACGGCCGAAAATTTTAGTTCTACAGATGGCTGCCTTTGCATATGCCAAATCTGAAAGAGAGAGAAAAACAACAGCGACGCACGCTCCCGTGTGTGGACGGTGAAGAACGATGTGGCTGCACAGCGATCGGGAGCAAGGAGGTGAGTGTGATCGCGATTCTCCAGGTTAAAAAAGACAGCATCAGGGCTGGAGCAATTTAAACCGCTCCCAGCATGCTGTCTGACCGCACCACAAGGGTTCGGCTGTGGGCGAGGTCAAACGAGGGGTGGAAACCGTCCCCCAACAGCTCCCAAAATATTGTGTCAGGATTCCCTTCAGAGAGGCTCGTTTCCCATAATAACATGGTGCTGTTGTTATCTCCCTTATAAATAAAAGCCGAATGGTAGTGGCACTTCTCTCGAACATTCCACACGCTCCAAAATCATTTCGCTCTCTGATCTGTCATTCAGAGGGTCTCCATGTCCACTGGCTGCTTTGCCTGAGTCCTGCCTCCAACATTCTAAACAGTTTGCTGTTCCTCTCCTCCCCATAGCCAGTCAGAACACAGATGTTATTTGCATATGCAGCCTCATTGGCCTCTGCCTCGGAACACAGAGGTCATTTGCATATGCGACTTGATTGGCTTTTGCCTCTAATATTCTAAACAGTTTT
>NW_015172185.1:42915-43164 GCF_001447785.1 Gekko japonicus | reverse complement strand
GTATCCTTATATGCTGCTGAGGTGGCCCCCAAATGACAGCCAATGTGACGTAGCAGTCAGGGCTTCAGAGTACGGGAGAGGCTGCAGGTGTGTGGGGGGTGAAAAGCTGAAGAGTGAGGGGGAAATAAAGGTAGGTTGATGATTGGCTGGTAAGGAGATCGGGTTGCCAACTCCACGTGGGAAATTCCTGGAGATGTGACGGATGGAGCCTAGAGAGGGTGAGGTTTCAGGAGGCATGGGACCTCGGAC
>NW_015172185.1:42739-42891 GCF_001447785.1 Gekko japonicus | reverse complement strand
TAGACTCCACCCTCCAAACCAACTATTCCCTTCTGGGGAACACTTTTGCCAATCTCCAGATGAGGGCTGGAGATCACTCAAAATTACAACTGTTCTTTAGGTAGCAGAGATCAGTTCCTCTGGAGAAAATGGTGGACTCCGTGTCATTATAC
>NW_015172185.1:40689-40842 GCF_001447785.1 Gekko japonicus | reverse complement strand
AATTCATGGCCATATGTGGGTGGCAGTGAGATAATAAGCAGCCTTGATGGGTAGGGCATACTTCTTAATGACCCATCAAATGGGCTAGCCCAGCAACACCCACCTGCTGCTTAATGCTCCCTCATTCCCTTCATCCATTCAACAAATTGAGAT
>NW_015172185.1:35167-40302 GCF_001447785.1 Gekko japonicus | reverse complement strand
CGAAAGCCAGTCGAATCCGACTCTAGGGGGCGGTGCTCATCTCCGTCTCCAAGCCGAAGAGCCAGCGCTGTCCGAAGACGTTTCCGCGGTCATGTGGCTGGCATGACTGAGCAAGAAGCAGCCAGGTAAGTTGCAGAGCCAAAACAGTCCAGTGGCACCTTTAAGACCAAGTTTTATTCAGGTACCAGCTCTCCGTCCTCTGCGAGGACAGATCTGCATGTTCCCCACCCCCCAATAGCTAGCAATCCAAAACAGTCCAGTGGAGCCTGAGTGGTGGGTGTTGCCTTCTGACACACTTCCGATGATGTCAGGAAGTAGTCTTATCGGAATCAAGTGTCTTTTTTAATAATATAATGATGAGCATTATATGCAGTTTGTTATATGTTTATACATAGGATTCTGTTTGTGGAAGGCCCATCAGCTGTGAAGAAAAGGATCATTAGTTCTTGAGAGTCTTGAAACAGCTTTTATCGATAGCTTGTTGGGTGTGGATCCTTAATTCGCTACACAGCCTCATCACCCAAATGACGTTGGGAGGAAGCGAACTTTTTTACACAGGGTACTGCTTTTGGGAAGTGCCTCTATGTCAGATTTTTCAAGCGTTGGAATGGACATCTTTCAGACTGTACTTCAACTTTTGACTTCTATGTAGTTGTATACGTATTATATCTTATTTATACTATTATATTTGGGATAAAGCCCACTTATAACCTTTATAATTACAGGAGATTATTTATTTATTAGAAGAGAAGAAGATAACTAATTTACTAACATAGAAGCAGTGCAAAGCAAGAACTCTGCCTTATTAAGCAAATGTAATACTAACATTTAGTTTAACTGGGTTATGATCTCTCACTCTTGGGTTTTTAGTTAGTGTGGGTATCTTTCCTTTATCCATAGATGTAGTCCCTTCCCATTTTTTTCCTTTGTAGTTTTGTAGTCTATTGAAAAACAATAAAAATACCCCTTCGGGGGTTTCAAAAAAAAAAGAGAGAGAGAGAAGAGGAGATTGGATTTATACCCTGCCCTTCACTGCCCAAAGGAGCAGTTTACAGACTCCTTCCCCTCCACAAAACAGACACCCTGTGAGGTAGGTGGGGCTGAGAGAGCTCTTGACAGAAACTGCTCTTTTCAAGAACACCTCTGACAGAACTACGGCTTGCCCAAGGTCATCCAGCCAGGTGCAAGTGGAGGAGTGGGGAATCAAACCCAGTTTTCCCAAATTAGAGTCCGCACACTTAACCACTACACCAAACTGGCTTACTTACATTTTTGCACGATGTACTCTTGTTCAAGTTAATTATTCATAGCCGTGTCCCGTGTTTACATAGTGCTGTAGTCTGAGGCAGGACTCCCCAACTTTTTTGACCCTGCAGACACCCTTGAAATTCTGACACACGGGTGGTGGGCACAACCCAAAATGGTGGACTAGGCTGAAGTGGTGCACTAGGATCTGAGAGACCCAGGTTCGGATCCCCACTTTGCCATGAAAATCACCGGGTGACTTCGGGCCAGTCGTTCTCTCTCAGCCTAACCAACTTCACAGGGTTGTTGTGATGATAAAATGGGGAGAGAACACCCTGCAGAAGATTGTATTAAAACAGAGGGTCATCAAATTCCAGGCACCTAGAAATTTCATTGCAGCACCTAGGGAATCAGTTTGGTGTACTGGTTAGGGAGAAAACATGCATACCACCCTGACCTCCTCAGAAGAAAACTGTATTAAAATGGAGTAGGCCAATACCAGGTGCCAGGTAGCCGTGGCACCTAGAAATGTCATTGCAGCACGCAGAGAGCCAGTTTGGTGTAGTGGTTAGGAGCGCGGACTCTAGTCTGGGAGTTTGAGTCCCCACTCCTCCACATGCAGCTGCTGGTGTGACCTTGGGTCAGTCACAGTTCACTCAGAGCTGTTCTCTCAAGGTCAGTTCTCGAAAGAGCTCTCTCAGCCCCTCCTACCTCACAGGGTGCCTGTTGTGGGGAGAGGAAAGGAAAGGAGATTGTAAGCTGCTCTGAGACTCCTTCGGGCAGTGAAGGGTGGAGTATAAATCTGATCTTCTTGAGGAATTTTCAGCAATGGTTTTATTACGATAGCAGCCAGGGTCACCCCCATATTTATTTATATACCTCAGCATATTTGTTGTACGCTTGTTAAGGTAAAGTTTTTTTAAAAGATTTTTTTTAAAAAAGCACTGCTGGGCAAAACCCCTACCTCGCTGTGCCCACATTCTCAAAAACACCTGGCAGATGCCAGGAAAGAGGTCACTGTTCTGTCCTGAGGAGAGCTCAACTACAAATTTTTGAACATGTAGAACCATACTTGGCAATTACAAGCCAGGATGCTTGTAAGATGCTATGGCGGTGCTGTAAAGCCAAGTACCAAAGAGAATTGAAACCCACACATATTGGGCCTGGGTACCTGAAGTGTTGCGAAATTTTTTGGAAACAAATATATCTTTTGTGCCAGAATTGTTTTTATTGAATACAGTTCCAGAAAACTGTAAAAAGCAGGATTCTTATGTGATTATACATGTTGTTACAGCTGCTAGAATATTATATGTTAAATATTGGAGAAGAACAGAGACACCATCAAAAGAAGAAATAATAAACTACTGGAAACGGCTGAGTTGGACAAACTGACTTTACTTTTGAAAGGACAAAAAGAGGAAAACTTTGAAAGTACATGGTCAAGATTTTACAGATGGATTGAAGAATATATTAAATGAACTGTGTATACAACTGGAGTAGAATGTAAGAACACAATAAGAACGTTGATAGTAATACGTGCAAAACTTTAAATCAACATTATAAGGTGTGGAAACTTATTTGTGTTTAGAGAGAAAAACTTAAAGAGATACTTAACTGGATCGATTCTCCTATGTTATGTTTCTGTGTACATTTGTTTTGTCTTTGATTTTTGTTTGTTGTTATAAAACAAAAGTAAAATATGCTTTAAAAAAAAGAAACCCACACACTCAGCGCTAATCAATGGTTAGATGTTCTTAAAGACACCTTGCCCAAACCTTATCAGGGTAAACACACACCCACAGCGCCAACCGATTCAGATAACAAAAAACCACTGTGTACACTCTGCCGTGTAATTTCTTCCACATATTTTATAGCAGACCAATGACTTAAAATGCTGAAGATATAACCAGGTAAGTCGGCAGGTTTCGCTCCCATCCTTCATTGCTGCGGGGACCTAATTCTAAACCACAACTACCCGGCCTATCCTACGCAGCCTATTGAAACCAATAACACCGGAAAGGATTGCACTGTGTAAGGGCCAAAGTGGCATAATAATAGGGTGTACCATCTGCTACTCTGGTATCACCCTCACAAAACATAACTTCGGGTTTGGCGTCAGTGGAATGTTACGTCACCACCACTGTAGAGCGAAATGCATTTGTCGGTCCACTAGAATGAGCTCAGCGGGTTGCCAGCAATTTTGCATGTATGGCCAGGTTCTAATAGTGGACCCAAATCTCCTTTTAAAAAGACTTGCATAAGATGATACTCAGCCATGGAACCTGTACAAGGTGTAGGAATGAGAGAAGGTTTGGCCTGCTGGATTAGGAAACTACCAGGGGTCATTTCGTAGAAAAAGAGGTGCAGGAGCTCATTAGCATAACTTATTTGCATACACCACACCCCCTGACATCACTGGAAGTGTGTCAGAAGGCAACACCCACCACTCAGGCTCCACTGGACTGTTTTGGATTGCTAGCTATGGGGGGGGGGAACGTGCAGATCTGTCCTCGCAGAGGAGGGAGAGCTTGTACCTGAATAAAACCTGGTCTTAAAGGTGCCGCTGGACTGTTCTGGACCGGGGAGGCGGGGGGGCTCTGCAACGTACCTGGCTGCTTCTTGCTGTGATTGAGGGCTGCTGGGAGCAGGGGGTGGGGCTTGTTGCATGTGCCCACCCCCTGGGCTCTTTACTGCTGGAGTTCCGCTCCTGTGCGCTCCTGCTGGAAATGACCCCTGGAAACTACTACATTGAAGATAGGCAGTGGTCCCGGTCTACCTATCTGCATGGACCAGCAGGGGCTATTCCAGTGGAACTGAGCTCCAAAAACAGTGGAATAGCTTAGATACAAGTCCTGTAGCACCTCAGAGTCCAAAAGCAGTGGTGATACGTTTTTTCCCACCCAGGCGACTGTTTGGCCCTAACGGCGCAATCCTATGCTGAGTTACTCCCAGCGTAAACCCAGTTCTGCTGACTTGGATATCCCAGGATAGCCTGATCTCATCAGGTCTCAGAAGCTAAGGAGGGTTTAGCCCTGGTTAGCCCTTGGATGGGGAGACCACCGAGGAAGTCGTGGGATGCTGTGCCAAGGCAGGCAATGGCAAACTACCTCTGTGTCGGAAAATTTGTAAAAATGGTTAAATATTCAGAGTTCAGAATGGATCTTTGTTCACTGGAGAGGAGGCATTTTCTTCCTACGTAAAAATCTTTATTTCTAAAGGGAAGGGTTCACGGGAAATCTACAAAACAACAAACACGCTTGCAACAACAGACACACAGAGACAGTAATGGAGATGCCTCCTTTCTTCTTGACCCCTAGAAGGAGATCACCTGAATGCATTAACCAATGATGGTTAGTAAATAGGCTCTAGTTTCCCGGGCTTTCTCTCCATTGGGTTTCTGCCAGGTTCCCTTCCAGGTCAGGTTCACGGGAAATCTACAAAACAACAAACACGCTTGCAACAACAGACACACAGAGACAGTAATGGAGATGCCTCCTTTCTTCTTGACCCCTAGAAGGAGATCACCTGAATGCATTAACCAATGATGGTTAGTAAATAGGCTCTAGTTTCCCGGGCTTTCTCTCCATTGGGTTTCTGCCAGGTTCCCTTCCAGGTCAGTCTAAACAGCACACAAGGTAAGCACATTAACGCTATCATGACTGAATTTTAGACCTTGCAACACACACATTTCCAACACTCTGAATGCCTCTTGCACTGAAAACCTTATGGGGTCACCATAAGTTGGCTACGAGTGGACGGTGAAGGAGGAGGAGGAAGATTACCTACCCCACCCTTCACTTGGAGTCTCAGAGCAGCTTATTATCTCCACCGAAGTGGTACCTATTTATCTACTTGCTGTTTCTTGCTTTCGAACTGCTAGGTTGGCAGGA
>NW_015172185.1:29309-35066 GCF_001447785.1 Gekko japonicus | reverse complement strand
CTCTCAACCCGCCAAGCTACAGTCCACTTCAGGATCAAGCCGCTTCATTTATTTATTTATTTATTTATTATTCACATTTTTATCCCGCCCTCCCCGGAGGCTCAGGGCGGCTTACAGGACATATTGCCGAATAAAACAGTAAAACAGTACAAAATAATAAATTACAACCCCATTAAAACAGATTTTGGTGCTCCTCTTAGCCAATTTGCAATTTCCAAATTACAGTTTCTAACAGCAAGATGGCGGCCCCCTAACTGTCCCATTCTCGCCCATGGTGCAGCGATTATGGGGCCTAGATGTGTGTGCCCCCATCCTGATGTCCATATATGGGGGTAGATGGTAAACTAGTGCGATGGTAGTGCACTAGTGGCGGCGGCTCCTATTCAAAAGCCTGGCGGAAGAGCTCCGTTTTGCAGGCCCTGCAGAACTGTGCTAGGTCCCGCAGAGCCCTGATCTCCTCTGGGAGCTCATTCCACCAGATAGGAGCCGCCACCGAAAACGCCCTATTCCTGGTCATGGTAAGTCTGATAGAACGGGGACCTGGAACATCCAGTAGATGTTGGTTCCCCGACTGTAGTGCCCTTGGGGGAACATGTGGGGCAAGGCGGTCCCTTAGGTAGGCTGGTCCCTGGCCATATAGGGCTTTAAAGGTAATGACCAGCACTTTGAAGGGAACCCGGTAAGCTATTGGCAACCAGTGCAGTGCTTTCAGCACAGGCTGGATGTGATCTCGTCTAGGAAGATCCATCAATAGCCTGGCTGCAGCATTCTGCACTAGTTGCAGCTTCCGAATTTGCGACAAAGGCAGCCCCTTTTATCCTCTTTTATCCTCACACCAATTCTGTGATGCAGGCCACGCTGAGTGCGATTGGCTCACAGTCGCCCAGAGAGCTTCCGAGCAGGGATTCGAACACAGGTCTCTCAGCTCTTCAATCGAACCACGCCAGACAAGTTTCTTTTACCTCTTCCAGATGCCAAGCTGCAGAAGGTGGATCAGCACCAGAGATCCGCTCGATCGGTGACCATCTGTTCGGAACCAAACGAAGCTGAGGCCCTGGGCCATGTAGCCGGGCAGAAGCAACACCAGGGTCACCCAGCCCCACAGAAACCGGCCGGCGAGAAAGTAGTGGAGGGTGGCACAGAAGCCTGGGAGGGAACACAGTACGGAAAAGCCAGACATGCAAACGTCCTTGCTCCCACCTTCTGACCACCTACCTATCCTCCCCGCCCCAATTTCTGCAAGATTTAAAACTGGAAGTGGGAATGTACATTTTATTTAACAAAGTTAACCATTCAAAAACAACGAAAACTGCTTAAAGGTTCCCATGTGTGTGCCTTTATGCGGCCATCTGCCTGGAGACTCATCAAAGGCTCCTTGAAACTAAAGCATGGATGAATACAATCAAATTCTGGATACATCTACATTTTAAGAATAACAACGGGAGCCTTATTTTTCACATGCTGACGGAGTCTCAGTCTTCAATGTGGTTAAACCACATAGAAAAGAAAATCAACTCAATAGGGATCAGTATTGACGACTTATCCACCCTTACCCAAAGTGCAGCCTTTGCACAGATCAAACAAAGACTCCTGGACATTGAGATGCAAGATCTTAGGAGCCTTGCTAAAAGTAGATGTTCACCCTTAGCAGGGCTTTTTGTAGAAAAAGCCCAGCAGGAACTCATTAGCACAATAGGCCACACCCAACAGCAGAAACTCATTAGCATATTAGGCCACACCCCTGACAGCACAGCTCATTAGGCCACACCCCCATGTTACCAGAAGTGTGCTCATCCAGCCACACCCACCTTTTGCTCCTTATTCTGTTGACCTTGTTTGTTGTCAAGACCCAGGGCCTTTTTTTGTAGCAGGAACTCCTTTGCATGTTAGGCCACACATCCCTAACGTAGCCAATCCTAATGAATTTCTGCGGTTGGGTGTGGCCTATTATGCTAACGAGTTCCTGCTGGGCGTGGCCAACTCAGAAGCCAGCCGGAAATCCGTTCCTGCTCAAAAATAGCCCTGCTCCTGCCAGTTAGGGCTGTCTGAAGGGTTGCCGTGGCTTCTGGGAGCTGCCCCCCCCCCGCAGCTGGCAGGGGATGGGAGGGGGGCAGGGTTGCCAGATCCAGGTTAGGAAAGTCCTGGAGGAGATTTGGGGACGGAGGCCGGGGAAGGAAAGGACCTCAAGTGGGGTACCATGCCACAGGGCCCACCCTCCAAAGCAGCCATTTTCTCCAGGGGAGATAGTCTGGAGACGACCTGTAACTTTGGGGGATTCCCCAGGTCCCACCTGGAGACTGGCATCCTCAGCAGTGCTCCCTCTAAGCCGTGGAGTCTCGTGAGCAAAAATTCTACTCTGTGAGCTCCTGGCATTGAAGTTGTGAGCGAGCCATTTGGCTGCTGCATCAATTAGTTTGCTCTGGAGCCATCCCTTCCTGAGCTCAGGTAAAAATGTGTGAGCTGGAAGCTAAAAAACAGTGAGCTGGCTCACGCTAACTCAGCTTAGAGGGAACAACCTGCAGCTTCGGGCATTCCTCCTCTGTGCCTGCCATGACTTCAGAGTAGACATCTGTTGAAAGCCTCGGAAACACCTCTATGGTCAACAGGTTGTTCCTGGGCCGCTTGCGGGAAACGGTAAGGACCAACTCCTACCTGCTTGCCCCCGCCCAGCCAATCCCTTTGTCCCTTAGAGGGGGTCAAATTCTCTGCCAAATAATTTTAAGTAAATGAAAGCATTTGGGATTGCTTTCCTTCCTTTGTTTGGATCCTCTTAAGTTAATGTATGAGTTGTTTTTTCGAAAGTAAAACCTCAGTATTCAGGTTAAATTGCCGTGTTGGCACTTGGCGATCAATAAGTGGGTTTTGGGTCACAGTTTGGGCACTCGGTCTCTAAAAGGTTGTGGAGTCTTGTGAGCAAAGATTCTATTTTTTGAGCTACCAGCATTAAAGTTGTGAGTGAGCGATTCGGCTGCTGCCTAAATGAGTCTGTTCTGGAGCCATCCCTTCCTGAGTGGAGACAAAAAACGTGTGAGCCGGAGGCTAAAGAACTGTGAACTAGCTCACACTAACGCAACTTAGAGAGAACACTGATCCCTAGTTGCCAGTCTCCAGGTGGGGCCTGGAGATCTCTCGGCACCACAACCGCTCTCCAGACCACACCACAGAGATCAGTTCCCTCGGCAAAAAGGGCTGCTTTGGAGGGTGGGCTGCCTGGCTTTATACCCCGTGGAGGTCCCTCCCCCCCACCCCAAACCTCGCCCTCCCCAGATCTCCCTGGCAACGCTTTGTGGAGGGTACAGTCAATGTTCCCTCTAAACTGTGGATTGAGCAAAAATTCTAGTTTGTGAGCTACTGCCATTAAAGTCGTGAGCGAGGGATTTGGCTACTGCATCAGTTAGTTGGCTCTGGAGCCCTCCTTCCTGAGCTGAGACAAAAATGTGTGAGCCGGAGGCTAAAAAACTGTGAGCTAGCTCACACTAACTCAGCTTAGAGGGAACACTGGTTACAGTTACACTTCGCTATCTTTAAAAAGTTCTGCAAGGTTCCGGCCCGCGGGAAGCTTCAGCTTTCGCCCCGCGCCGTTTTTCCCCACGAGCCCAAACCGGGCGGGGCGCTCTTTGGCCAGTCTGCGCCGAGGCCGGCCGTTATCTGGACGCGCAGACTCGGAGGCGTCGGGAGAAAGGGGGAGAGGCCTCGCAGAGCGGCGCGGCACCGCGGGGGTTAAACTTTTCAAAAGGAAAAAGGCGGCGCCTCCGCCCCTGATTAGTTCGAAGTCTCAGGCTGCATCGCGGTTGCCAGCAGTGCTCCCTCTAAGCTGAGTGAGTGTGAGCCAGCGCACAGTTTTCCAGCCTCCGGCTCACACATTTTTTTTGTCTTAAGCTCAGGAAGGAGGGCCTCCAGAGCAAACTAATTCATGCCGCAGCCAAATTGCTTGCTCACAACTTTAATGCCAGTAGAGTTTTTTGCTCGCAGGACCCCACAGCTTAGAGGGAACATTGCAAGTTGGGAAACGCCTGGAGATTTGGGGATGGATCCTCCCTGGAGAGAACAAGGAGCTCAGCTGAGGACGCGGTCCTAGAGCCCACGCTCCAAAGCGTCCCCTGCTCTCTCTACTCTGGAGAGGAGTTGTGATCCCGGGGGTCCCCCGGTCCCGCCTGGAGGCTGGCATCCCAAGGCTGCGTTCACGCAACCGCCCAGGCGGTGCGCTTTAAACTGCCTTTCCAAAATGGCTTTCTCTTGGGGGGACCGATTCTGTCCGACCCGTTTGCAGACACTGCCGCCAGCAGCCCGAGGAAGCGCGCATCCAAGTGGCGTGCGCAATGTTCCCTCTAAGCTGTGGAGTCTTGTGAGCAAAAATTCTACTTTGTGAGCTACTGACATTAAAGTTGTGAGCGAGCGATTTGGCTGCTGCATCAATCAGTTTGCTTTGGAGCCCTCCCTTCCTGAACAAAGACAAAAAGGTGTGAGCCGGAGGCTAAAAAACTGTGAGCAGGCTCACACTAACTCAGCTTAGAGAGTTTTTGAGCCTCCGGCTCACAGGTGCGTACCGACGGGGACGCGCGCTGGATGCCATCTGCAAAGCCGCCGAGCGCAGGCAGCAGGGCGATGAAGCTGGGCGGCCGTGCGCACGCCTGCTCGGGGCGCGGTCCCAGGGGCGGGATCCGCCACCGGCCCTCCCCAGCCCTCCTCCGGCGGTGCAGTTGCGACACCGGCTCGCCAGACTCACGCACAACTTGCTCCGCCGCCAGCAGCAGGAGCGAAAACCCCGCGAAGGCGCCGCCGCCGCGCATCCTCCAGACTCGCTCGGCCGGCCGGCGCCGCTTGGCGTCAGGAAGGAGGGCTCCAGGGCAAACTAATCTATGCAGCAGCCAAATTGCTTGCTCACAACTTTAATGCCAGTAGCTCACAAAGTCGAATTTTTGCTCACAAGGCTCCACAGCTTAGAGGGAACATTGCTCGGGAGCCATCCTTCCTGAGCTAAGGCAAAAATCTGTGAGCCGGAGGCTAAAAAACGGTGAGCTGGTTCACACTCACTCAGCTTAGAGGGATCACTGCTCTCCATCCCATCTCCGCCGCTGGATCTGTTGCGAGAAGGGGTGGGGTGGGGAAGTGGGCGCAGACCGAGCCCCCAGCCCTGCATTCCCCAGGCTCTCTGGCTTGGGTTGCCAGCTCCCGGTTGAGAAATTCCTGGAGATTTGGGGCTGGGGAAGGGCAGCGTTTGAGGAGGGGAGGGACCGCCAGGGGGTGTAATGCCATAGGCTCCACCCTCCAAAGCAGCTGTAGTCTGGAGATAAGCTGTAATTCAGGGAGGTCTCCCAGGCCCCACTTGGAGGTTGACAAGGCTAGCTCAGTCCTAACAAGCTTTTGCAACTGGGGTTTCCTGTAAAATGAACCAGCAGCCCAGGGACACATTAGAAGAAGGAGAAGAGATTGGATTTATACCGGAAGGCAGGGCTATTTTGGGGCAGGAACGCACAGGAATGGAGTTCCAGCTGGCTCCTGAGTTGGCCACGCCCAGCAGGAACTCATTAGCATAATAGGCCACACCCAACAGCAGGAACTCATTAGCATATTAGGCTACACCCATGACGGCACAGCTCATCAGCATATTAAGCCACACCCCCATGTTACCAGAAGTGTGGTCATCCAGCCACACCCACCTTTTGCTTCTTATTCTGTTTACCTTGTTTGCTGTCAAAACCCAGGGCTTTTTTTGGAGCAGGAACTCCTTTGCATGTTAGGTCACACACCCCTAAT